>NW_027556180.1:14123871-14421371 GCF_003287225.1 Phascolarctos cinereus
CAATAGCAATCATTGACACATGCACAGAGTACAAAAAGCAAGGGAGTGTTCCCCTCCTCCAACATCTCACACAAATAGAAGTTATTGTTGGTGTACAGTGAATATCACTTGGCCATGAAAAAGATTTGGTGGAAAACAGAGACACAAAAGAAACCTTTACTGTCAAAGTAAAATCTCACCTAGGAGAGAAAAATGATAGAATATATTCATACATTCTTATGCTTCAGAAGGATCAAAACAAGTATTTCTTTCTTCAGATCATTCTAAAATGCAGGTATAGTTTTCTTTTCCAACTAGCTCTGTTGTAATTATCTACAGAAAATCTACAAATGGCCACTCATTTCATAGGCAACCAGAAGGAAATACAATAGGTGCCAGGAAATTTAAAGCTCTTCGAAACCTGGCCCCTTCATACCTTTCCAGGCTTCTTGAACATTATTGCCTTCTACACATTCTTTGACCTAGCCATCCTAGCCTACTTTCTGTTACCCATATGCAACATTTCATCACTAATCTCCATGCCTTTGCCGTAACTGTTTCTCATGCCTATAATAGACTGCTGCCTCTTAGAATCTATGACTTTCATCAAGACTCAACTCAACTCAATAGGCCTTTCCCATTTTCCCCAGGTTCTAGAGCTTCCCTCTAACAGTGATCATTCATCTACTTTGTAAATATCTTGGATGTACCTAGTTATTTACATACTTCCCTCTCATTTGATTGTAAACTCCTGATTCTGTAAAGTCAAGTAGGTTCCCCCTATGACCTTGACAATAATAAGCCAGTTCGTTGATATGGGTGACAAGGACTTTTCCAGCTTTTATTCCTTCCTTCCAGGGTTTCTAGTGTCTTTTGTGAGACTTGGAGAGGCATCAAGACAATTTGTACACTTAGGGAAAAGATGGCCAGAATTTACTCACTGTAATCCATTTGCTTTTGAGGACTAAGGGATCTTCCATTGAAAAAGGGAAAGAAAAACCTTACAGCTCCCTGAGCTGCACCCCCACCTTTTTTTATGCCAGCAAGAACAGAGCGATAAGGACTAACAAGAGAGCTTGGAATATGTTGATAAGCCTTCAGGTATGGTGGTCTGGTAAATCTTACCTTTAGATGGGATGTGTCATTTCCTAAAACAACAGCAATATAATTGCAGCAACTGAAAGCAGAATTAGGGCAATGAGTAAAAGCTTTAGAATGAGGGTGGTAAGAGTGGCAAGGGCATGCCATATGGGTGAAAGAGCAGAGTTCACAAAAGCTGTGAGGCATAAACAGCTTCTGGGAAACAGGATCATGAGCAGTAATCTACAACAGATTTTTCTTAGATATAATGTAAAGAAGACTGCACTAACAATCCTTTCTCATCTTGAAGTATGATTTTTCTAAGGATTTATTCCCTTCCCTACTTGTTAGTGAGACAAAAATGATTCTACTCATTTCTGCTTGGGGGCCAAGGCCAACACTGTAGTTATTTTGCTATTATTTTTAAAGTTTAATAGTATTTTATTTTCCCCCAGTTACATGTCAAGAAAAAAATTATCATTCATTTTTACAAGAATTTGAGTTCCAAATTTCTTCCCCTCCCTCCCCTGCCCTCTTCTGAAATTGGTAGGCAGTTTGACATAGTTTATACATGTGCTATCATGTAAAAAATATTTCCATATTAGTCACAGTTGTGAAAGAAGAAACAAATCAAAAGAAAAAAACAAGGGAGAATGAAGTAAGTGAAAGAATGTGCTTCAGTCTGTTCAGGGTCCATCGTATCGGGATATAGGCAGCATTTTCCTTCAGAAGTCCTTTGTACTGTTTTGGATTTTTGTGTTGCTGAGAAGAGCTGAGTCGTTCATAGGTGATCATCACGCAATGTTGCTGACACTGCATACGATGTTTTCCTGGTTCTTCTCATTTCACTTTGCATCAGTTTGTGCAAGCCTTTCCAGGTTTTTCCAAAATCTGCCTGTTCACCATTTCTTATTGCACAATAGTATCCCATTACATTCATATATCGCAACTTGTTCAGATATCCCCCAATTGATGGGCGTCCCCTTAGTTTCCAATATCTTGCCACCACGAAAAGAGCTGCTATAAATATTTTTGCACGTGTAGGTCCTTTTCCCTTTTTAATGATATTTTTGGGATACAGACCTAGTAATGGTATTGCTAGATCAAAGGGTATGCATAGTTTGTTTGTCCTTTGGGCATAGTTCCAAACTGCTCTCCAGAAAGGTTGGATCAGTTCAGGTCAGTTGTTTTACCAATGAGGTATTATACATTTTCATTCTTTTGTTTCTGTTTGACTGATTCTTGCTCTATCACAGAGTCATTCGTTTCCATTTGCCCAATTCTAATTTTTAACAAATTGTTTTCTTCTATTAGATTTTGTACCTCTTTCTCTATTTGGCCAATTGTATTTTTTAGGGACTTGTTTTCTTCAGTGTACTTTTTTTCCAGTTGGCCAATTGTATTTTTTAAGCACTTGTTTTCTACAGTTAATTTTTGTCCCTCCTTTTCCAAGCTATTGACTCTCTCTTGCATACCTGTCATTTATTTTTCCTAATTTTTTCTTCTGCCTCTCTTATCTGACTTTTAAAATCCTTCTTGAGTTCCTCCAAGAAGGCTTCAAACCGATTTATATTCCTTTTTGAGGTTCCAGATGTGAGTTTGTTGACAATGTTGTACTCTTCAGAATTTCTGCTTTGATCTTCATTATTCCCATAATATGAATCTATGGCACATTTCTTTTTGCTCATGGTGTTTGCTTATTTCCTGGCCTTTAAAAAAACTGAGCTCTCCTGCTGAGGAGCAGTGGGCACTGACCCAAGCTTCTGGTGTTGGGAGTCCAGGGTGATGTTTTCTGAGCTTTTAGAGGTTAATAAGGGGAGGGTGAGAGGGACTTACTTCTTACTTCACTATCTTGGCTCCCAGAAGCAGAACTCTGGATCAGTTCACAACTCTAGCAGTGGATCAGTGTCACAATTTTCCCACATCCTCTCCAACATTTATCATTTTCCTTTTTTTGTCGTATTAGCCAATCTGCTAGGTGTGAGGTGGTATCTCAGAGTTGTTTTAATTTGTATTTTTCTAATCAAAAATGATTTAGAGCACTTCTTCATATGCCTATAGATAGCTATGATTTCATCTGAAAACTGCCTGTTCATATCATTTGACCAGTTATCAGTGGGGAATGGCTTTCATTCTTATAAATTTGACAGTTCTCTATGTATTTGAGAAATTAAGCTGCTATCAGAGAAACCCGCTATAAAATTTTTCTCTCCTCTCCCAATCTCCCTCAGAGGTTGAACTGTAACCCTGGAATCCAACTCCTGAAATTGAAGTCCTCAACCATTATACAGATTCACATTTTGACAGGTTGATATTTTTAAGCAAAAGCCCAGAGATGTGTCTTATTTCAACCAATCACAGGATACTTCCTGTGTGAAGTCATCTGCTTCCATGAAATGACCCAAATCCATGCTCTCTAGTTGATAAAGGGTTCATTCATATGTGGGAAAATCCTCCAAATCCAGTATACTATTGATTTGTTGATTGATTCAACTGGAGTGGCTGGCCGTTCTGTGATTAGATAGGCAGTTAGGTGTTGCAGTAGATAAAGAACTGGGCTTGACATCAGTAAGACCTGAGGTCAAATTCAGCCTCAGATACTTACTAGTTATCTTACTCTGGGCAAGGCACTTAACCTGTGTGCCTCAGTTTCCTCACCTGGAAAATTGATATTATAATAATAATAATACATACCTCCCAATGTTGTTGTGAGGATCAAATGAGATAGGAATTATGAAGTGTTCAGCACAGGGCCTGGCACATAGTGAACCCTTGTTATATTACTCGTGGTGGAGATAGAACTTCTACCTTTAAATTCCTACAAATTTGGTTGCTAAGAATGCTTTGTTCAAATTTCTAACTGGGAGAAGATTGTCACAGGGGTCTTTATATTAATAAGAGCTGACATTTAGAAAGTTCCTTATCACACTCACTCCTTTGATCTTCAAATATTCAACTCCATAAGAGACATACAAGTTTTCCTATTTTATAGGTGAAGAATCTAAGGGTCTAGGAAATTAAGAGATTTTTCTCAGAATCACATAGCTAATAAATATCAGGACAAAATTCAAATCCAGATAACTTGACTCCAAGTCCAATGTTCTTTCCATTATTTGATATTGCCTTATTTTTAAGTGCCCATGGCTAATATACAAAAGATGTAAGGATTTTATTATTTTCATTTCATTTCATTTTATTTTATTTCATTTTATTTTATTTTATTCTGATCTACAAAACATTGGAGGGGAACTGATGACATCCATCTATTAATGATTTTTTTAAAAAAATCTGTCATCAAGGAATTCATTACAAAATAGGTAGTAATTTAATAGAAATTAGCATACTTAAACTCCAGGTGATTTGACAAACTGGAGGCTCAGGTGGAAGGCAGGTGCTATACAATGTCTAAAAGCAATGAGGGTAGAGGAGAGGAGAGATAGTTTTTTTTTTAAATTTCCTGAGATTGTGAAGGAAAGCTAAGGTTTTAGTAATTTAACAGGTAATCCAATAAACTCTACAACTATACATTAGTTAGGTTCAATGTATAAATATGGGCCAAATCACCATCAGCAGACTGAATAGGAGCCATGAGTCAAATCATAAAACATTCAATTGTGCAAGAAAACACAGTGCAGACTATGTACTGAAGAAAGAATTTCTAGGCCAGAAATCACTGGGATATGTGAGATTCCCCTTTGCCACAAATATCCTACATGTGTACCTTACAACTTTGTACTCTGAAATGAAACCTGCTTTTCAAATGGAACTGTATACATTTGTGGAAGAGTGTATCCCAGGCATTTGGGGGAGGTGTTTTGTACCTTCTGTTCTTTTTAACCAGCTTGGCATATACCCTTGCTAAAAACTAATTTAGACAACTGGCTGATTATTTTTGGGAAGCACATCGGTGGGGGCTAGAAACCTAGCTTCTCAGAGTTACTCCATATAACCTTGAGACTAGCAGAAATGGAACTATGGGTCCTCAAGCAGTGAGTTATAATCCCTTATTGGGGACCTCATTCCAGATAGGGTCTAACCATTACTCCTCTACCCACATTTGCAGAGGCAACTAGGTGGTATAGTGAAAAGAACTCTGCACTTGGAGTCAGGAAGGCCTGAATTAAAATTCTGTCTCAGATCCTTACTAGCTATACAATTCTCTACAAGTAGTAACTTCTCTTGGGCTCAATCAACTCATCTGTAAAATGGAGAAAATAATTGTATATTTATCCCAGAGTTGTTGAATCAAATGAAATGTGTTGTACAAAAACATTGTAAACATTTCAGTACTAAATAAATGCTACCTGGTGTTTGAAATCCTTCTTTATTAATGCTTCATTAACAACTATTAACTTTCTTTTGGTAATCACCATTGTTTATACCACTCTTCTACTTTTTTACTTGTGTTTTCATTAAAAGCAGCAAGGTATAGTGGACAAAGCATGGGACTAATAGAAAAATATATAGGTTATGCAACTTTGGCCAAGGAAATTAACTTCAATAGCCTCAGTTTCTTCAGCAGTAAAATAAGAGGGTTGAGGTAGACTGGATGATCTATAAGGTCTGCTTCCATTTCATGTGTTATGTGTGTAACAGTAAATGTTTCCCTGAGGGTGCAATGGAAAAACCAGATTTTGCTAAGCACTGTATTGCTCACAAGTAATTCCTTTTGTGTTCAGGAGAAACTCCTGAGATGCCTATAGAAGAGGGGACATACTTCTAAACATAAAAGGGACCATGGAGATTACATATCTAAGAAGTGGGGGAGATTCTGAATGCCATGTTGTTGTTGTCCTTTCTAATCCAAAAGGACCAAAATGACATCAGTATGTCAGGGTCAGTGTGTAGTGTGTCTGACTGTGGCTTATCAAACCAATATGAGCTCATATGCCTCTACCACAGGTTAGACAAATATTCTATATGAACATTTGGGAAGGAGATGTTTCTAAATTTGTACATCTCACAGTTCTTTTGTGCTACTGCAATCCTACTTTGCTCATAGAGCACAACATTTTAATTGATGCAGGCATGCCATGCAGGATGGTCCTGTGCCAGTGTCTCCCGTGTCTCACAATTGATTCCAAAGTTCTTCAGAGAGAACTTGAAAGTGTCCTTGTATCACTTCTGACTTCCACGTGAGCCCATGCCTCGTGTGAGTTCTCCATAAAATAGTCTTAGGCAAATGTACATTTTGCGTTCAAACAATATGGCTGGCCCATTGAAATTGCACTCTTTGCAATGGCACTTGAACATTTGGCATTCCAGTTTGAGGAAGGACTTCACTGTCTACTATCTTATCCTGCCAGGTGATCTTCAGAATCTTCCTAAGGTAATTCAAATGGAAGTGATTTAATTTCCTGGCATGGCACTGGTATACTATCCAAGTTTTACAGGCATACAACAATGAAGACAGTGCAAAGGCTCTGTAGACCTTGAGTTTGGTAGACAATTTAATACCTCTTCTCTCCCACGTTTTCCTTTGGAGCCCCCCAAACACTGAGCAAGTTCTGGCAATTCGTGCGTCAACCTCATTGTTTATGGAAACATCCCTGGAATGTATGCTACCAAGGTAAGAGAACTCATTCACAGCATTCAAAATTTCTCCATTTGCTGTAATCGCTGGTTCCATGGATGAATGGTATGGTCCTGGCTGGTGGAGAATCTCTCTTTTCTTGGTGTTAATTGTTAGGTGAAAATTAACACAAACATCAGAGAATGGATCCATACTTTATTGCATCTCTACCTCAGAGGCTGCATTGAATGCACAATCATCTGTGAACACAAAGTCATACACTGTCTCTCCTTCCTCTTTAGTTTTGTCTCGTAGCATTTTCAAGTTAAATAATTTACCATGGTAGCTTCATCCTGATGCTGTTTTTCATCTCTGTTGAACCTGTCCTCCACCATGGCTAAAAACATCACACTAAAAAGCATAGGAGCGAGCACAAGACTCTGCTTCACTCCATTCATGACTGAAAAAGTACAAGACCATCATCTATTATCCAGAAGCAATGTAAGCATGCTATCACGAAACTAGGGTACAATACTGATGAACTTCTCTGGGCAATCAAATTTCACCCCACTCTTCCACAAGCCCTCAGGAATGACAGTATCAAAGGAAGGCTTTGGTCAGATTGATGAATGTTGTCTGCAGACCTCTGTTCTGCTCCTGGCATTTCTCTTGAAGTTGTCAGGCAGCAAACACCATATTGACCATTTCTTGGCCCTTTCTGAAGCCACACTGGGTCTCAGGTAGATGACCATCTTCCTGGTGAAGGATCAGCTGATTAAGGAGGATTCTGGAAAGAATATTTGCCAGCAATGACAGAGAGAGAGAGAGAGAGAGAGAGAGAGAGAGAGAGAGAGAGAGAGAGAGAGAGAGAGAGAGAGAGAGAGAGACCTCCCTATGATTGTCACAGGATAATCTACTTCCTTTTCCTTTATAGAGATAGACCATGGAGGCATCCTTGAACTCCTGGGGGAGAACCTTCTCTTGCTATATAACCCAGGAAATTTCAGTCAGCTTTTGTACGAGTAGTGAATCCCCTACCTTGAAAATCTCATCTTGAACAGAATCAGCTCCAGGTGCTTTGCTCTAAAAGAGGAGTCAAATGGCCCTCAAAACCTTTTCTTCGGTTAGAACTTCAGCTAGAGAGGGAGTGACTTCCACCTGAGGTGTACAGTCAGTGGCTTCAGCGTGGGTTGGTGATGCTCTATTGAGAACACAGTGGAAGTGTTCAGCCCATCTCTTCAGGATCATGTCTTATGGCTCCATTAGTGCTGAGTAATTGAACTGTGTCATTGGTCTTTGGCCCATAAATAGCCTTCAAGGCGTCATAAAAACACTTTGGATTGATATCAAAGTAAAACTGAATTTCATCCACCTTCTTACTAAGCCAAGAGTCCTGCATCTCTCTAAGTTTTACTTGTACTTTACTTTTGATGGAGTTAAATGCTGCCTTCTTAGAGATGGATGAACCATCCTGCTGGTAAACCCCATGGAGTTCTTGTTCTTCATTTGATACCTTCTGAATTTCCCCACCAAAGAGTTTTTCTTACTTTAAAGAGGCTCCAATATGAAACCATTCTTTGTATTTGCATATATTTGTATTAAATAAAATTCATTTCATATTTTATGTTGTTTTACTAAAATCCTTGAGGATGTTGCCTCTTTTTATTTCCCCATTGCTTATTACGGTGCCTGACACAGAGTGGCACTGAATAAATACTTATTGATTGATTTTTATTAATTTTAGCCCAAGTGCTTACAAGGAGCTGAAGAGCGTTTTAGGAGGAGCAGAGGAAGATAGACATTAATATTTCCTGGACTTATTTGGGTGGAGGGGTAAACCAGAGATTTTTTTAAAAGATGTGCTCCAGGATTATGTTCAGGTATTCTGTGTCTGTGAATGGCATTCCACTGATATACAGGTTATTTAAGAGTCTATGTTATCTTGAGTCAAATTTCTGGGAAGTGGGGGAGAAGGAGAGGAGTGGAAGGGCTAGGTCTAGGCAAAATTGATTTAATAGACAGGTTTCCATTCCATTTAACAAGAATTTGTTTAGAATGTTCTTTGTAACAAGTACTATGCTAGGGATTGAATGGGACAAAGATAAGAGAGAAAGAGTTCCCCTTCTAAGACACCTTTATTATTCATTTAAACTGGATTTGTATAATTGTCCTGGGAACGGGATAGGATGAGGTGCAGGAAGAAGATAAAGTATAATTTTCCTTTAGTTTCCATCCCTCTATAAGGTTAACCTTGTCAACAGTAATTTCAATAAATATTTATTGAATCATTTCTAGAGTTATTCTAGTCATCATCTTCATTGTCCTCGTTATAGTTGTAATGGTAATAATAGTAAGATGGTACGTCAGGCCCTGATCACTGACATTGACATGAAATTGACATGACAAAGTAACGGGATTATCTTGAAAAAGCTCATACTCTGTAATCAGTGTAGACTATTCAATGAATTTGTAGAGATAGTACAGCACATCACTGCAGTCTGCCAACATTTAACACCTGTTGAATACCTAGCAATTCATGACCTGGTAACTAGAATCATCAATCAGAGGCACACTTTCTTTCATCAAATAATAGATGGTAGATCTATATACTATAAATATAGACCTTCAAATGTCACGGAGAGCTTAACCAATAAACTGCACCCAGATCAGTGTCTCAGAGAGAAAGGTTGCCCGTAATTACCCAGATATCACATTGATTCAAACAGTGTTTTTGAGAGATGACATTCATACTCTCTAAGCTACATAGAATGAAAAGCTTTTTAAAAATAGGGACTGGACTGAAAAGATACAAACACTGTGGAAACAGGATGAAGTCCATATAAGTCAGTCAATAAAATTAAGTTCCTACTATGCGTCAGTCACTGTGGTAAGATTTGGAAGATTGTTAATAGGAAGCACACCAGTTGGGGCTCATGAAGAACAGAACTGGAAAGTTTATCCCTGTGGCCCTGTCTATTATTGGAGTTGGACCAAGGAGACCTTCAGTGAACCTACGGAAGATAAACATCAGTATTAGACCATTCATTTAACTACGATAAGCAGTTTAGTCATCACCTGCACAGTAATGGTCTTTAGAATATTGCATAGAAAGACAAAATAACAGGTCAAGCACTTGTTCAGGGACTGTTTCTATTAAAATCCCATTGAAAAAGATGAGAAGAATGTGATGACAATGGTAATCCAATAAAAGGTAAACATATTATCTAAATATGCTTTGGAAAAAAATTAGAAATGCCAAGATTCAAGTCTGGGGCATATCTGGAGACAGGCTTTCTTTCACTTAGTATCTATTTAAATAGTTCTGCCCAGGCATATTGCTATGAAAAAATAAATAAAAACAGAGTCAATGATTTTATCTTCTCAAACAACAGAATTTTGGGGAAACCTAAATATTTCTACAGCTAATGAAAAACGTTTGGTAAATATCTTGACTTTTTTTTACTTATTGCAGCTAAAACAGTCTGTCAATTTTCCAGTTCTTAAAACACATAATCCCTGCAGAAAGTCTTGTATTTAAAAAAAAAATAGTATGCTTGTTTAAGATTAGATGAACGATTCTAACCATGTCTGCTTAATCCAATTTAGAGAAAAAATTCTGGATTTCCCAGGCACATTCAGATGTACCTTATTGTGAATGGGTCCAGAGAATAGGCAGAGATTTAGAAGCATATGAGAGTGATCAATTACTACCTGGTGAGGGGGTGTAAGCTCCTTTTGGTAGGGACTGTTCAGTGTTTGCTTTGTCTCCCTAGCACTTAACATAATGTAAGTTTAAATCAAGTATCATATTGAATTTATGATCTCATAGATATTGCTATTTCCTCCAAAGATACTGATTTCATCCCATCCATGCCCTCCTGACCTCTGCAACTCTTACTCATGTCTTTTCTATAAGTTTTCCCTATAATCTTTCACCTATTGTGTGTGTGTGTGTGTGTGTGTGTATGTGTGTGTGTGTGTATGTGCGTGCATTGTAGGGGTCAGGCAAGGATGGTGATATAGGGTGGTCTTTCTTGCTTTGCCCTAACATTGGGAAAATGCTAGTGGTTGAGGGGGCTATCCATCAGAAAACCTTTCATTTTTGCTAAATGATGAGGCCATTTTCTTTTGCAATCAAACAATTAAAACATTTCATGCCAATTTAGATACAACTCCATTCTGTCTTCTGATTCCATTTGTAGTGAGGATGTTAAGATGGACACATTGCTTTTTCTCTTGTAGTATAGCCACTTTTTGGTCATTTGATTGTAAGCTCAAATTTGGAGTACCTAACCTGGGTGTCAGACCAGCATCTTGCTCTTAGATGTCTCTGCCCCCTTTTCTTCCCCCCTGCTACTATGACTGTTGAAGAAGACTTCAAGACACTTTGTATTATTCCTTGTCTCATCTATTGCCATAAGCAAACAATTCGTCACCAAGTGGCAATCCTACTTAATACATTTAATCAATTATCCAACTGAAGAAACTCAGGACTGGGAGTTAAGAAGGCAAGCATCCAGTCTCAGTTCTTCCACTTATTAGCTTTGCAACCTTGAACACATCTTCTCACATACTTAGTTGTCAGTCTTCTTATATTTAAATTGTGGGTGATAGATTCAGTTTTCCATGTGCCAAGGAGTTTCTAATTATATGATCTCTTCTTAAACAGTTAGGTGGTGGAATGGTTAGAACTCAGAGCCTGGAGTTAGGAAGACCTGAGTTCCAATCTGACCTCAGACACTTATCAGCTGCATGACCCCAGGCAAGTCACTTTACCTCAGTCTGTCTCAGTTTCCTCATCCATAAAATGAAAATAATAATAGTACGTACCCTTCAGGGATGTTGTGAAAATAAAGTGGGATATGAAAAGGGATGTGCATACCTTGAACTGCTATGTAAATACTACCTATTGTTGTTATTATTATTAATATAGATATATATAAGTTGACCTGCATTTATGACAGAATTGTAGAAATAATGTTTTAAATCAAAATAACCAACTAAAGCAGATTAAATTGAAGTAAAGGATGTGTTCAAAAGGAGCCTTTAAGGCCCTCCAGCATTCTTTTTATGTCTACCTAATGAGATGATAATTCCTTAACCTGGACAAGCCTTTGTCATGGTTTACTTTGTTAAAAAAAAAAAGCCAACAGCAGATGAAACATTGATGATGTTTTCTTGATAAGGTGTATCTTGCCCCATTAACACTGTATTAAGGATAATTGAGTGAGTGAGGCTGTTCATACTTCTGAAGCTGTATCCTTGCACTTGACCCCTAAAAGGATGACTGGAGAGTAGGAGAGGCATGTGGAAAGAATCTGAGTCAAGGGGAAAAGAGAAATTGGCCAGGCAAACACTGATTTAATTTCCCTGCAGGGAAGACTTCACAGCTAAGTGGTCCTACGAACCTTCTAGGGCACCGTATGTATCTGGGATTGGTGTGGACTCATAAGAGGAAAGAATTATATTCTCATAGGTAGTGATGAATAGAGCCAGGACTGAGGTCAATTGTCTCACAATCAAGCCTGCAATTGTAGGCTCAAAAAAAAAAAAGGAACAATAAGGGGCAGCTTGGTGAAGCAGTGGATAGAGCATAAGCCCTGGAGTCAGGAGTACCTGAGTTCAAATCAGGCCTGAGGCACTTGACACTTATTAGCTGTGTGACCCTGGACAAGTCACTTAACCCTGATTGCCTCCCCTCCAAAAAAAAAAAAGAAAAAGAACAATAACTGTCCTTTGTATTCAATCCTCTATTTCTATTCCTCATACCACTATCATCCTTAACACCCAGGTTCAAAGTTCTGTACCATCTTTCACTCCTGTCCTCTGCTGATTCCCCACAGCCAATGAATTGCTAATTCTTGTTAGTTCTATGTCTTAGCTCTATTCCCTCCTTTCCATTTTCCTTCTTACCAGGACTACTTTGAAAATCTGCTTGCAATTTTTCTCCCTCCACTCTAATCTGAACACTACATTGTCAGATTGTTTGTCAGAAAGCAGAGCTCTGACCTTGTAACTACATGCTTAAAAAACTTCAATGATTTCTCTTTTGCCTCATGGATAATGTCTATACTGGTATTAAAGGCCTCCTGTGCTCTGATATTAACCAGATGATTCATTATGACAAATCTGAAAGACAAGGACAGATGCCTACAGTGAACAGCAAGATGGTCAATGAGAGGAATATTATTGAGGGGGCACTTGTTCAGATATGAGTTAGACTTGATGGACTCCAAGGCCCTCTCTAGCTTCAAGATTCTTCAATTCTGTGACAGTTCTCTAGTCCTGTTATTTATGAGTCCCATTCATCCTCCAATCATACTGTATTCCCATCACTTTCCTGCACTTCCATGTAGAACCTACACTTCTAAATCTAAAACCTTTCCTCTGATTGATTGATCTATCTATTGACTGATTGGTCTATCAACCTGTCAATCTATCTCCCTAATCTCTCTCCTGAGCATCATCTTCTTTTTTGAACATCTAGAATTGAATGTCCCACAGAAATCTCAAGCTCAATACATCAAAAACAGAACTATTATTGTTTTCCCCAAACCATCCCCTCTTCTTAATGCTCTCCTCTCAGTCTCCAGGCTTGAAATCTCTGTGTCATCCTAGGCTTCTTACTCTTACCTCAATTATCCATGTGTTTCAAAATCTTGTCCCTTATACTTTCAAGACACCACCTATATATTCCTCCTTTTCTCTAGTCGCAGAGTAGAGACAGGTCCTCCTAATCCTCACTTGGACTTTTCCAATATCCTTCTAATGGCCTTTCTGCCTCAACTCTCTCTCCAATTCCATACATTTTCCAGTCAGATTTTTTCCTAAATTGCCAGTCTGATATGTCATTCTCCTACTCTATAAACTACAGTGGCTCCCCATTACATCTAAGATCAAATGTCAAATCCTGTTTGGCTTTTAAAGTCCTTCATAATCTGGCCCCTTCCTATCTTTCCTCTAGTTTTCTCACCCATTGCTTTCCTCTCACTCTCCAGAATACTGCAACATAGGTCTAATTAATGGTCCTCTTGCTTGACCTCCCTAAGCTGTGCCTTTCAATGTCTATTCCTCTATTTCTATCAATGTTCTCCCTTCCCACCCCTGTCTCCTTCCTTTTCTGGCTGCTTTGGTTTCAAGACAACTAGTATATGTTTAGTTGTTTGCATATTTTCTCCCCCATTAGGATGTGAGCTCCTTCAGGACAGGGACCATATTTTTGCCTCTCTTTTTATTCCTAGCTTTTAGGATGGTGCCTGGCACATAGTAGGTGTTAAACAATGTTTGTTGACTCAAGGCATAATCAAAAGATTGTTGGCTTTGGAATCAGAGGAAATGGATTCAAGTCCTGTTTATGCTAGTTATTATTTCTGTGACTTTGGCAAAATAAAGTTTTATCTCTCTTAGCCTGTCTTTCATCCTCAATGAGGCAGCTAGGTGCCACAGTGGATAGAGTGGCAGGCCTGGAGTGAGGCAGACCTATTTTGCTGAGTTCAAATCTGTTTTCAGATACTCACTAGCTGTGTGACCCTGGATAAGTCACTGAACTCTGTTTGCTTCAGTCTTCTCATCTTCAAAAGAGCTGGAGACGGAAATGGAACCACTCTAGTATCTTTGGCAAGAAAACTCCATATGGGGACCTAAAGAGTCAGGCATGATTGAAAAAACTGAACAACAACAATGACAAAAAGGGAGAATTTGGATCAGATTTTTTTCAGGTGCCTTTCAGCTCCAGATCCTATGACCTTTCTGAATTCAGGACACGTTGCACTTCTAGACCTTTAATAAAAACTCGTCAAATGATTGATCGGTTGTAATCAAGAGTGTTTTTGTCAATCAACCAGGCTGGAATATCTAGGGTTTTTGTCTATATCTTGGACCCAAAACAAAAACTTTGGATTTGGTTCACAGATCTGGGTCAGGAACAGACCTGGGGAGTTTCACCTGGGTGGGTTCAAAAAGGTATGCCAAAGATAATTTAGGACTTTTATTTTAGTCAATAGATATAAACAATATTATAAAATATCAGTATTATTGTAACTAATAATCACGTTATAGAAAATAACATTAATATGGGGTGCTATGAATAGACTACTTGTATGACAATCTAAATATTTCATGGTTACCACTAATTCCAAGGTAGCTTTAAATAAATAAGTAAAAGTGTTGGTTAAATCTTGTTCCTTGCTATGAAATAGAAAACTGAGTTTTAAATGCATTTTTGCCTGCTAATCTGCTATAATTAAGGTTCAATGCTTTTCTCAGATAAACAACAATTACCACTGGGGAGAGAATTACAAATTTCAGTCCAATTCATGAATTTGTTCATTGTTATAGCTTGCTGGGACCCATTAGTCAATGTTCATGTTTATATAGTACAAAAACATGTAAATAAATACATACACACAGAAAATATTTTTGAAAACAGCCATTTTCATCTTGATTTATCAGGATCTAATTAATATTTCCATTGTCAACTCTAGTCAAATTTATTTGAATTGACCTTTGCTCCTTTCATCATAGGCATTGTCTTTCAGTGAGTGATGATATGCTTGGGGATCTATGTGTTTACATTTTAATTTGGAACTCAGTCTCAGTATTTTCATATGTTAACACTTGTAACCAAGGTAGAAAGTCTTCCTGAAAACAAAGAAATTATAATACTTCATAGTAAAGCCAAAAACAGAGTCTTAATGAATGTGTTAATTGTTCTTCCCCATATAGACATCCATCCTTTCTCTTTAGCTGTAATACTCACCCATGCATAAAAGCTATTTGCTATATTAAATCTCTATTGCACTGCTCCCTGCAAAGGCGCTAAGAGTAACAAATTGGTCAGGACACCACTGACTCACCTGAAACAGGTGAGGGTCTTGGAGAATGGGAAAGGAACTTGAGTCAGGGCAGGGCTATTCTTAATCCAAATCAGATCTAAGATTCCCCAAAGTTAGAGTAGCTCTAAGTGCTATCCTGAGAGTAATGCTTAGCAAGATGAGCAAACTGCCGGGACTCGTCAAGTTGTTCACAATCACAGCTACTCCTTGCCCACCTGCCTGGGGTCAGTTTTCCACAGGAGAGGTTTAAAATGAGCAGGAGTCAATATACCCACATATTCATTCACATGTATTCTTCATAAGCTGAAAATAGTCTGCTGACAAGCATTTTTAAAGAGCCTGCTATGTGCCAGTGATTATGCTAAGTACTGGAGATACAAAGAAATCTGGCCTCTGCTAGAGGAATAGTAGGAAGACCAGTGTCACTGGGTTGTAGAGTAGTGGAGGTGAATAAAGTACAAAGGACTGAAGAGGCAAGAGGACAATAGATTAGAAAGGCCTTTGAAAGCCAAACAGAAGATTTTATATTTGATCCTGGAGTTGATAGGGAGCCACTGAAGGCTATTAAGTAGGAGGGGTGGCATGGTCAGACCTGTACTGTAGGAAAATCAGTTTAGTGGCTGAATGGGGGCTACAGTGAAGTGAGGAGAGGCTTGGAGCGGGCAGACCCACTCCCAGTCTTTGCAGTAGTTCAGACATGGGGTGATCCAGACCCATCTCAGGGTAGCGGCACTAGCAGATGAGAAAAAGTGAACTATCCAACAGGTGTTGCAAAAGTAAAACGCATAGGACTTGGTAAGGACTATGGAGGGCTGAGAGGAAGGGAGGAACTGAGGTTGACTCCTAGGTTATAGGCCTGGTGGGGCTTGAAAGGCAGAAGATGACGAGTTCAGTTTGGACATTTTGAATTTAAGATATCTGCAGGAAATGGAACATTCAAAAGGTAGTTATATACTGCTCTGGAGGTCAGGAGAGAGATTCAATCTGAATGAGTAGATGGAAAAATCATTTGCACAGAGGCGATCATTGAATCTAGGGGCTAATGAGATCACCAAGTGAAATGGCATAGAAAGAGAAGAGTGCCCAGGAAGGAACCTGGGGCAAGGCATAAGAGGCATAGCTCATAGAAATTATGGCTTATCTTTAAGAAATATACACTGTTGTTCAGTGATTTTTTTCAGTCATGTCTGCCTCTTCTTGGCCCCATTTGGGGGTTTCTTGGCAGATTCTGGAATGGTTTTCCATTTCCTTCTCCAGCTCATTTTTACAGATGAGGAAACTGAGGCAAACAGGGTTAAGTGACTTGCCCAGGGTCACAAAGCTAGTAAGTTTCAAAGGCCAGATATGAGTTCAGCAAGATGAGTCTTTCTGACTCCAGGCCTGACACTCTATCCATGGTACCATCTAGCTACCCAGATATATAATTATGCACACACAGATATGTAAAAGCTCTATGACTTCACATATTTATGAAGATCATAGAAGGGGATATGATCAATATAGAAAGTCCTGGTGTGGGAGCTCCTTTCACTAGTGCAGATTGTAATAGTCTATCATTTATTAGATAAGTTCTAGTCATCCACCTAAGGCATGTGGTTATTAAATGACCAGGGTCATACAGTTTGCTAGTTAGTTGTAGGAAGAATTAGAACCAGATCTTCCTGAAGCCAAGCTCAATGCTATCCATTAAGCCTCTCTGCCTCTCTATGTTTATACAGAATTACTATTCCTTATTTCCCTCTTTTTCCCTCCCTCCGTTCCTTCCTTCCTTCCTTCCTTCCTTCCTTCCTTCCTTCCTTCCTTCCTTCCTTCCTTCCTTCCTTCCTTCCTTCCTTCCTTCTCTCCCTCCCTTCCTTCCTTCCTTCTTTCCTTCCTTCTTTCCTTTCCTTCCTTTCCTTCCTCCTTCCTTCCTTCCTTCCTTTCCTTCCTTCCTTTCCTTCCTTCCTTCCTTCCTTCCTTCCTTCCTTCTTCTCTCCCTTCCTTCCTTCCTTCCTTCTTCCTTCCTTCCTTCCTTCCTTCCTTCCTTCCTTCCTTCCTTCCTTCCTTCCTTCCTTCCTTCCTTCCTTCCTTCCTTCCTTCCTTCCTCCCTCCCTCCTTCCTTCCTTCCTTCCTTCCTCCCTCCTCCCTCCCTCCCTCCCTCCCTTCCTTCCTCCTCCCTCCCTCCCTCCCTCCCTCCCTTCCTTCCTTCCTTCCTTTCTTCTTCCCTCCTTTCCTCCCTCCCTCCTTCCTTCCTTCCTTCCTTCCTTCCTTTCTTCCTTCCTTCCTTCCTTCCTTCCTTCCTTCCTTCCTTCCTTCCTTCCTTCCTTCCTTCCATTTTAAAATAATTCAATTTGGAAATCACCATAATTGTTAGATCTTTCACAACAACACCAGTTACTTAGACTTTAAACTTTAGTGATTCCTTCAATATCAAAAATATAGAGGTAGGTGATAATTCTTGTGTCAATCTTGAAACCCTAGAGAACTTGGAGACAGGTCAGCTCTTCAGAAAATCTAGATACAGTTTGCCACAGTTATTAAAGAACTTCATAAAATACTCAGTTTTGCATATATATATACATTTCTAACTGAGAAGAGTTTTTTAAATGTTTCATATAGTCCCCCTTCATAATTTTATAAAATGGTGATTCCCAAAGAAGCTTTTCAGCAAAACCATGATTTAATGGAAAGCTTGGGGAACATGTATTCTAATTAATTTAATATTCTTGTTAAAATTTCAGGGTTAATCAAAAAGTCCTTTTCATTTCAACTTTGGTTGAAAATCTTGGTGAAATATGTTAGTCCATTTTTTGTCCTCAGTTAATTGAGGACTTCAGTCTTTTGTGGACTCATGAATTAATCAATGTCTGTTCTCTCTCTCTCTCTCTCTCTCTGTGTGTGTGTGTGTGTGTGTGTGTGTGTGTGTGTGTGTGTGTGTGTGTGTGTCTCATACAGATCACAGTTGCTATTAGGCTTTTTATCTGGTGGAAGTTTTGAACATTTCTTCTCATAATGTTACAAGAGAGGATGCAGCCAAAAAATGTAGATGCCTTACTCTTATCTCCTCCTGTCCTAATTTCTCTGTCAATATCCAACAAAGAGAAATCCATCTCCTTTGGCCCTGCTTACCACTTCATGCCCAGACACTTCAATCCAAATCTGCCCGAGTCCTAGGACATCTTGCTCCCCCTCCATTTTTTATAATGTTCCCAAATAGCATCTCCTATACGGGCTCTTTCCTGTTGTTCCCAATCACTAGTGCCTCAGAATCACTTTGATTTCATAGAAACTCCTTGGCAAAGTCTTCTTTTCTTTTGTCTTTCTAACTCTAGCACTAGCATAATGTCTGGCATATAGTAGAGGCTTTTAATAAATACTTCTTGGTTGATTTATTATTTGAAAATTTCCCTTTGTCTTATACCTTGTTCTCTTATGCTCATTTCATCTTCTTGCATCTCTGGTCATCCTCACCAATACTGGTTGTGCCTTTTCCCATGGACTTATTGGACCAGGATGGGGTGGAGACATACTCCCCAGTTTCAATGACACTGCAAGAGTCTCTCTGCCACCATCCCTCAGCAAATTCTCCTTTGAGAATCACTTCATTTACCTGTATCCCCTCACCAGATCTTTATCAGAATAATAATATAACTTTCAGTGTAATTGCCATTTTTTCCCTAAGTGTCTTTGTTTCACCCCAACCCCTATCTGTATTTTTGTGGGTTTCAATATACACATTGATCTCCCTTCATCATTCAGGTTTCCCTATTCACCAGCATCCTAAATCATCCCCATTGCAAACACAGATGCCTCAGCCACTCACAAAGATGGCCATGCCTGTGATATCACCATCACCTGGAACTGTGCTCCTGCCATGATCCTGAGCTTGGATTCTTTCCTGATGATCACCTACTTCCCTTCCAACTCTCCTTCTGGTTCCCTTCTCCTAAACTTACGTTTTGCTTTCTTTTTTAAAAAATTTATTTTATTTTAATTTATTTGTTTTGTTACATTTTAAGTTCTGAAATGTATTACTCCCTCCCCCTAAATCCCATACTAAAGGAGGCCACCATTTGATGAAGATTTATAAATATAGTAAAACTATACTATGTGTATTTCTATTTATCAGTTCTTTCTCTGGAGGTAGATATCATCTTCCTTCATAAATCTTTTACAGTTAATTTAAGTATTTATTGTACTCAGAATAACTTGGTTGTTCACAATTATTCTTCAAACAATATTTCTGTTACAGCATACAATGCTCTCTTGGTTCTGCTCACTTCATTTTTCTTTATTTCATGCAAGTTTTTCCATGTTTTTTCTAAAAATCAACCAGTTCACCATTTCTTATAGCATGGTAGCGTTCCATCACAATCATATCCCACAACTTATTTGGCCATTTCCCAGTTGATAGGTATCCCCTCAATATCAAATTCTTTGCTACTGCAAAGAGAGCTGCTATAAATATTTTAGAACACATAGGTTCTTTTCTTTTTTCCCTGATCTCCTCATCACAGACCTAATAGTGACATTGTTTAGTCAATAGGTAAACACTATTTTATGACTTTTTGGGTATAATTCCAGATTGCTCTTCAAAATGGTTGGATTAGTTTATGGGTAGAATGAACAGTGTGTTAATGTCCCAATTTTTCTACATCCTCTCCAACATTTATCATTTTTCCCTTCTATCATTTTAGCTAATTGGATAGGTATGAGATAACATCTCAAAATTGCTTTAATTTGCACTTCTCTAGTAATTAATGATTTAGAGCATTGTATATGACTATATATAGTTTTGACTCCATCAAAAAACTGCCTATTCATATCAGTTGACCATTTATAAATGACTCATATTCTTATAAATTTAACAAAGTTCTCCATATATTCAAGGTACGATAACTTTATCTAAAAAACTGTCTATAATCCCTTTCCCCCAATGTTTTGCTTTCCTTCTAATCTTGGCTACGTTGGTTTTTATTTATGCAAACCCTTTTTTAATTTAATGTAATTAAAATGATCCATTTTACATCTCAAAATGTTCTCTATGTCTTGTTTATTTACAAATTCTTCTCCTATCCTTGGTATAAATGAAAGTTGGTCACCATACATAATCTTTTAATTTCAGTCCTCTTTGAGAACAAAGGACAACAACCAAAATATTTTAATATATTGTTTTAGTCTCCTGGCTAGTATTTTATATAGAATTTTTTCTATCCATGTTCTTTAATGAAATTGGTCTATATACATTTTTTTTCTTTGTTTTTAGTCTTCCTGGTTTAGGTATCAGCACTGTATTTGTTTCATAAAAGGATTTTGGAAGGATTCTTTTGTCTATTATTCCCATAATTTATTTAATACAGGAATTAGTTAATCTTTAAATGTTTGGTAAAATGCATTATAAATCCATTTGGTACTGAGGCTTTTTCTTAGAAAGCTCATTTATGGCTCATTCAATTTCTTTTTCTAAAATAGATTTATTTAGATATTTTATTTCCTCTTCTGTTCATCTAAGGAATTTGTATTTTTGTAAATATTTTCCCATTTTATTTAAACTGTTAAATTCATTAGCATGTAATTGGGTAAAATAACTCCTAATAATTGCATTAATTTCATCTTCATTAGTGATAAATCCACGCTTTTCATTTTTGATGCTAGTAATTTGGTTTTCTTCCCTCTTTTTATCATATTAACCAATACTTTATATATTTGTTTTTTTTCCTTAAAATCAACTTCTAGTTTTATTTATTAATTCATTATCTTCTTACTTTTAATTTTATAATTTCACCTTTAATTTTTTGGATTTACTTTCACTGTGATTTCCAATCATTATGTTCCTCCTTTTTCTCCTAGGTCACTATCATTGATCTGGTCTCAATTTCCTCCCTTTCAGTGTTGAAGCTGTAGGTAACTAGTTCAACAGTAGCGGGCCCTCTACTCTTGCCTGCCTTGGTTCTTTGTTCTGTTCCTTTTCAAATGTCAGTCTTGGCCCCACAAGCTAGCTGATTTCTCTGCTTTTACTCTGCTGCTGAAATGTCCTAAAGAAAGTCACATAAAAAAGTCACATAACTTCACTGATTGGGTGCGTTGTAAATGGATCTTCTCTGACCTCAGCTGGGCCCTCACTGCTGCCTGCCCATTGCTATGTTCTTCCCTTGCTGAATCTCAGTCACGTTTTACACATTGGCTTTGCCTAAGCAACTTTTCTCTCCTCAAGCCCCCAACAGCACACTCTCCTTCCTCCTACATGGCCCAGAATCTCCTATCTGACTGTGCCATAACAACCAAGGCCATTTCTGGTGAGCTTACTCTTCTATTCTCCTCTCCAACTTTAACCTTTCCCCATCATATCTTATACTATCATCCTGTGCTCTTGACTCTGATAAAGTGGAATGGCCCTGATTTCCACCTGTGCCCTTAATTCTGCCCCCTCCTATCTCTTCTAAGAGTTCTCAACTTTCATCATTTTTCTCTTATTTTCAATCATTTAAAAGGTAGTAATGACCTAAAGTGCCTTAAGTCTCCCTGTTTAAAATAAACAAACAAAAACAAACCCCTTAATTGCCATCTCTGTAAGCCGTTGCCCTATATCTTCCTCTGTGTCTTCAAACTTCTAAAAAAAGTGTTTTTATTCATTGTCTTCAATTTGACGTTTCTTACTCACCTTTCAATCTAGCACTATAGTTTCTAACCCCCTTACTCAAATGAAACTGCTCTTTCTGAAGTTATCAGCAAGCTGTCAACTACTAAATCTGATGCTTTAGTCTCATGCCTCACATTTTTTACCTTTCTGAAGCTTTTGACATTTTCTCTGTCTTCTTCCCTCCTGGTTAGCTCTCTTCTCTTAGCTCCTGCGATTTTGCTCCTTTCTGGTTCTGACAACTCCTCTTCATTTCCCTTTGTTGGATAATCATCCATCTCCCACTTTTTAAGTATGTAAGCCCTTCAATATTCTGTTTTCCTTTATATATGTGCTTTCCCCGAGTGATTGCATTCACTCTCATGAGTTCAGTTATTATCTCTGTATCTGCCCAACCTATAAAATGGGACCTGTTCTTCACCTAGATCTCCAGTCCTGCATTACTGACTGCTTAGGAGATTTCTTCACTTGATTTTCCCATAGATACCTCAAAACCAAATCATCCAAAATGCTTGATAGAGCTGTGAAGTGTGAGTTACAACCATGCCTGCCAAGCACATCTCACATTGAATTCATTATCTCTCCTCCTCCACTTGTTCTTTGAAACTTGCCCACTTTTGGTGAGAATGCCACCATGCCAGTAGTCGCTCAGCTTTGCAGTCTTGGAGTCACCCTGGACTCTTCCCTTCTTCTTGATTCCAGTGTTGAAGTGTTCACCAAACCTTGTCAATTGTGCCTCCACAACATGTCTGCCATCCATTTTCCTCTCCCATTCACCTGGTCACTCACTGTCCCTTTTAGTTCTCTGTCAATACTCATCCAGACTCCTGCAAAAGCTTTGGAATGTAGTTCTCATTTCTAGTCTCTCCCTTTACAATTCCATCCTCTATGAAGCAATACATGAGGAGCTCACCTCCTTTTTTATACTATGTGCACTTGGTATTATCTTTTCTGTTATGTTACAGCTAATTCTGTGGTACTACCTCGTACCTATTAGATTGGCTAGTAGGACAGAAAAGGAAAATGACAAATGTTGGAGGGCATCTGGGAAAAATGAAACATTAATGCACTATTGATGGAGTTGTGAACGGATTCAGCCATTCTGTAGAACAATTTGGAACTATGCCCAAAGGGTATTAAACCGTGTATACCCTTTGACCTAGAAATACCACTACTAGGTCTGTATCCCCAAAGAGATAAAAAACAGAAAGGAAAAAGACACATATGCACAAAAAACTTTTATAGCAGCTCTTTTCTGATGGCAAAGAATTGGAAATGAGGGATTGCCCATCAATTGGGAAATGGATGAAGAAACTGTACTATGCAATTGTGGTGGAATACTGTTGTACTACAAGAAATTATGAGCAGGATGCTCTCAGAAAAACCCAGACAGTCTTACATGAGCTGATGCAAAGTGAAATGTACTGTGTACAAAGTAAAAGCAATATTGAAAGATGATCAGCTGTGAATGACTTAACTATTCTCAGCAATAAAATAAGCTGATACAACTCTGAAGGACTTATGATGAAACATGCTATTCATCCTCAGAGAAAGAACTGATGATGTCTGAAAATAGATTGAAGCATACTTTAAAAAAATCTTTATTTTTCTTGAAGGTTTTTTTGTATGCTTTCTTTTACAATATGACTAATATGGAAATTATGAGTACACATGTATAACCTATATTGAATTGCTTGCTTTCTTAATGGGTAGAGTGAGGGAGGAAGGGAGAGAATTTGGAATTCAAAGTTTTAAAAACAAATGTTAAAAATTGTTTTTACGTATAACTGGGGAAAATAAAATACTAAAAAAAAAAGAAATGGTCTTTTGATGCTTGAGAATTCTGCCATCATGAAAATTGCTTGGAAGTATACATACATACATATATATATGTGTGTGTGTGTGTATATATGTATATATATGTGTATGTGTATGTATAATATATACATATGTATGTATACATATATGTACATATATGGGTATATATACACATACATGTATGTGCGTATATACATGCATATATACACACATATATTCAATTTTAGCACCCCTTTTACCATTAATATTCAAAGATTTAGTGACATTTTGTCCTAATTTTATTTCATTGAGGATTCATGAAATTACGATAGCTTGCAGTCATCACTGTGGCCTCAGTTGTCACTTCTGAAAAATACTGTTGAAACAGAAAGTATAAGAGCTTAGGTTGAATCCAGATTATCTGCAAGACATACATGAAACTATTTTAAAGAAATAAACCCTGATACCAGAATATTTTCTTGTTACTTTGGGTCTTTTACCGAACTGAAAATTCACTTAATGGAGGGTCCTGAGAAATTGGATTACAGTCAATCAAGGTTTTATTATATTATTAATTTTCTATCACATACAAATATAAACCTTTAATTTAACTATAACTGCACTCAAAATGTTATTAAAATTCATGATAAAGATAAAAAATTAATAGCAATAGGCCATTGCCTATGTGACATTCATAGAAAGAGTAGTCAATTCTTAAAAAAAAAAAGTGTTGCAGACTTCCTAAAATATTCTACTTGCGGGTGGGAAAATGTCAAAAATGAACACTTTATGTCACTCTACATTAACATGTTTCTCAATTTCATATTGGTGTGTAAATTCAGTGTTGAAATATCTTCCAAAGGCATCAGGATGTAATTGTATGGATAGCCACCATGGCTCGACATGAGGCCACCTTCTAAAACAGCATAACAGGGCAGAAGATCCATATTTTAAGGCACCAGTGAAGAATTTTATAAGCTAATCATTAAAAATGGCAGGCTGACTCAGAGGCCAATCTCAGTCATCCCAAGGCAAGCTGAAATTTGGTCCCTTCACATATTGCATCTATGGGATTTCACTATCTTATTAAAAAGACATTTTTATGGCAGGTTCTTGACTTGATTATAATAATATAAACTGCCATCTCTGTGTTGTTATTCCCAGAGAAGAAGCACTTGTCACAGGAAACTCCCAATCATCAGAAATGCTTGCCATTATAACAACATTTAGGCCCCATAAAGATTATTTTCATTGTCTCTTGCTCTGCATGCCAACTACTCCCAAAGGTTTGCATCTTCACCTGTATGCATATTCATATTTTGTCATTCTTTTATAAAACTGTGCTAACTTCCAATAATAATTCCACAGCCCCCATCAACATAGAGTTCTGTGAAAAAGGAGAGGAACTATGTGGCCTTTCAGAGTACTTAAGTAGATTTTGTGGTATGAATGGGTGGTTAGCAGTCCAGCAAGGGTTAACAGTCAACAGCCACACCCAGATGTCTCTACAAGAAGGAAGGCAACATATTGAATATTAGGATAAGTTGAGAAATGAGCTCAAATACAAAAATCATTGTTAAATCAAAGGTAGGCGAGAGTTGTCCTGACAAAGGAGGTCAGCAAAGCTGGAAATGAGAAGTCTAAGCTTGACTACTGTACAGGAGAAGGGAGAGAGACAGAAATAGACCTACAAAGAACTCAGAGATTTAAGGACCAGTTATGCTCAGAAAAATGCCAGAGAATAATAGTAGTTATGATAGAAGTGGCTAGTACAGAATGATTGTATGTTTCTTGCATATTAACTTTTTTCACCCTCACAAAAATTCAGTGAAGTAGGTCAATCAGTTAATATTTTATGTTTCAGAAAACTGACTCAGAGAAGTGGTGATTTGCCTGTCACACAGATAGTCAAGCATCAGAGGGCAGATTTAAATCTGGCTGAATGTAGACCATTTGCATTTTCCTATTGCTAGAAAGGTGAGAATGCTAAATAAGGACTCTTACTCTGAAATGACAGTTTACTTGATTCCCAGAACGTCATAATTGGAAGGACATCAGAGGTCCCTTATTTAGTCCAACACTGAGCAGGAACCCCCTCTTACAACAGCCCCAAGAAGAGGTCATTCCACCTTTACCTGAAGACCATAAGTGAACAGACACCTCCCACATTGTGAGGCAGACTGTTCCACATTTTGGAATGGATTATTGGAAACCAGAAAGTGAAAGCCCTTGAAAATCAAATAGAGGAATTTAGATTTGATGCTAGAGGCCAGAGAAAGCCCTGATCTCTCTTGAATAGGGAGGTGACATAGTTAGACCAGGAAGCTGAGTAGAAAGTAGATTGGCTAGGAGAGTGACTAGAGTCTATTGAAGGGTCATTCTTTGCAAATGATATGATGTTGGGAATCTACCTGCAAAGACAAACCCAGGAACCATTTGAACACAACTATAAGACACTTTTCACACAAATAAAGTCAGATCTAAACAATTGGAAAAAAAAATTGATTGCTCATGGTTAGGCTGAGCCAATATAATAAGAATGACAATTCTATCTGAATTAATGTAGTTATTCAGTGCCATACCAATCAAACTATCAAAAAATTATTTTGTAGAGGTAGAAAAATAATAAAAAATTCATCTGGAAGAGCAAAAGCCCAAGAATAGCAAGGAAATTAATGAAAAAAATGCAAAATAAAAGATGGTCTAGCCATGTCAGATCTCAAACTATATTATAAAGTTGTAATTATCAAAACAATCTGGTACTGGCTAAGAAATAGAGTGGTGAATCAGTGGAATAGATTAGGTACCAACTACATTATAGTAAATGACCACAGTAATCTAGTATACAATAAATAGGAAATCTAAGCTTTTGGAACAAAAACTCATTATTTGCTGAGAACTGCTGGGAAAACAGGAAAACAGCATGGCAGAAAGTATGCATAGACCAACATGTCACTCTGTATACCATGATAAGGTCAAAATAGGCACATGATTTACACATAAAAGGTAATACCATAAGCAAATTAAGAAGCATGTAATATTTTGTCTCTCATATTTATGGATAAAGGAAGAATTTAGGACCGAAGAAGATATAGACAGCATTAAAAAATTTAAAGTAGATCATTTTGATTACACAAGATTAAAAGGTCTTTGCACAAACAAAACCAATTCAAGCAAATTATAAGGAAAAGAGAAAACTGGTGGAAAATTTTTGGCAACAAGTATCTCCGATAAAGGCCTCGTTTCTCAAATACATCGAGAACTAAGTTAAAGTTATAAAAATATAAGTCATTCCCCAACTGATAAAATTTTCAAAGGATATCAACAGGAAGTTTTCAGATGAAGAAACTAAAACTATCTATAGCCATATGAAAAAATGCTCTAAATCACTATTGACCAGAGAAATGCAAGTAAAAATGACTCTGAGTTATCACCTCACACTTACCAGATTGGCAAATATGACAAAAAATTAGAATGTTGGACATTGGAGGGGACATGGGAAAACTGGGACACTAATGCATTGTTGGTGGAGTCATGAATTGATCCAACCAATCCCGAGAGCAATTTGGAACTATGCCTATAGATTATAAAATTATGCACAACCTTTGATCCAGCAACACCACTGTTAGGTATGCACCCCCAGGACATCCAAAAAAAGGGGGAAAGAACCTATTTGTACAAAAAATATTTATACCAGTTCTTTTTGTGGTAGCTTAGAGTTGGAAATCAAAAGGATGCCCATCAATTGGGGAATTGTGAAACAAGCTGTGGTATATGATTGTGGTGGACTATTATTGTGTTATAAGAAATGACAAGCAGGAAGATTTCAGAAAAAAAATCCTGGAAAGACTTGTGTGAACTAATACGTAGCGAAGTGAACAGAACCAGGAGAACATTGTACAAAGTAACAGTGATATTATTTGATGAAGAACTGCAAATGACTTAGCTATTCTCAGCAATACAATGATCCAAGACAACCCTAAAGGACTAATGATGAAGCATAATATCTGCATCAATAGAAAGAACTAATACTGATTGACTACAGACTGAAGCATGCTATTTTTCACTTTCTTTCATTTTTTTATTTTATTCAAATCTTCTTGTATAAAATAACTAATACAAAAATGTTTTACATTTTACATGTGTTTACATGTAAATGTTTTACATGTATAACCTATACCTGATTGCTTACTATCTTGGGGAGGTGACAGGGCAGGGAGGGAGGGAGGGAAGGATAGAATTTGGAACTCAATATTTCAAATGTTCCAAAAGTGTTAAAAATTGAACCAAAAAAAAAGGCCAGTGTGCTAGCCCAGGAGATGGTGAAAAGAGCTGTTTGAGTAGAGGGAGAGGGGGAAGGTACAGGGAATGTTATGGAGGCAGGAAATTGCCAGTCTCTATGTGGAATTTATTTTTCCCCCTGCTTGGTGACACAGGAATTGAAGGATGTCTATTCTTGCTTAGGCAACTCATGGAGAGGCAGGGTGGGCAGGGCAGATGAGAAGTCACCAGTTCTGCCTGGAGGTCTGATAATCAAAGGCAGGGGTAGAAAGCTTATTGATGTCCTTCTTAAAAGTGGGTATGCAGAAGGAAACACAACACTGCTGATTTGGTTTGACCAAGACTGAAAATAGGGAAACCATCACTTCCTTTTTCCTATATGCTACACTTTTCTTAATGTTGTGT
Source organism: Phascolarctos cinereus (assembly GCF_003287225.1). NCBI lineage: Eukaryota > Metazoa > Chordata > Mammalia > Diprotodontia > Phascolarctidae > Phascolarctos > Phascolarctos cinereus. Next base: position 14,152,376 of record NW_027556180.1, read on the forward strand.
AAGATTGCATTCTTTAATTTTGTATTAGCATTTTTGAGGGAGGCTGTAATGTCCGACTGCAGACTCATTTTGAGCTTATGGTCCACTAAAGTCTCTAATTTTTGTTTTTCACAGAAACTGATGTCTCCCTGTACCTGCCCTATCTCAAAAGTGAGAGTGTCAGTGGTCAGTCCTCTGCTTTTCTTGTTTGAAGCTCCAGTGGGAACAAAAACTATGGCAATGTCTCCATGAACCAGGCTTGTTTATCTCACTGGAAACTATATCCCAGGGGCTCCCGAGAATGGTTTTATTTATTATAGACAGTAATTTGCTTAAACGTACTTGATTAGCCACTTTCTGACCCCAAAGGCCCTCTATAAAGTGCAGTTGAGAACAATCAATGTTTATAACAGTTGGGTTTCATAGTATATAGAGTGCCATACTGAGCTACCAAGCCCAACTTGCCTCTGACATTTGCTAGCTGTGTGACCCTGGAAAAGTCCCAGCTTCTGGGCCTCATTTTCATCAACTATAAGATGACAATAATAATAGTACCCACCTTACAGAGTAGCTATGGTGATGGTGAGATAATATGTGTATAGTGCTTTGCAAACCTTGAAATACTATATATATGTTACCTAGTATTATGAAGTTGGTTTCTAGCTGAAATCCATTACCAGCTGTTTGTCATTCCTTCTTCCTCTTCTGACCTCTTCCAATTATCAAGCTTTAAGAAGCCTCCTTCTATCTTTTCCTTGAATTCATAAAGACAATTGAGCAAAGAACTGTTGGCCCCTCAGTTGGGGCAATTAGGAAGAGCCTAACCAGTGCCCAGCACTGTTTTTACAAAGACAGAAGATGAGAATACCCAGGCATAGCTTGAACAGAACTCTGGGATTGCTTCCACTATTGATGGAAGGGAGATTGAACAGCTTTCCTGGGGACTGGGTGGGGAAGACAGCTATTGTATCTTCAGGGTCCTTTGAGTCCTGCTTTGAGCATGCCAGACATCCATTCCTCTTTTGCCTTTCCAAAGAGTCAACCTGTAAGATGCCATGTGCTGTCAGGACACTATGGCCCAAAGTCAAGGTCTGGTTCTTGGTGCACACTCACTGTGGAATAGACCTCCCTGCCTCACAGAGCAGTTCCTCAAAGCCTCAGCCTTCAGAACTTCCCCTAACAAGCCCAAATGTGGCGGTTTTCTAACTTGGCTGATGGCTTCTGCAGGAAAGGCAATGAGAACAAGCAATCTGATTCGACAAAAATCAGGAAATGACATAGCACAATAATAAATTCGGTAGCTCTTTTTGACAGAAGCTGTGATTTCTTCAATGTTGGCAGTGTTGGGAGCTCCAGTAATCAACACAAGGCAGATGGGCCCCTGCTCTGCCATCTATGATCATAGATAATTAGAGCTTAAGAAGCATGCCTAGGGCCCCATAGCCAGTCTGCATTAGAAGCAGGCCTTGAACCCAGGTCTTCCAGACATAGGGGCCAGTTTTCTGATCACCAAGCCAGGCTGTACTCAGTAATAATAGTATATATGGATAGATAGATACAAATAGGTGTGTATGTATATGAATATTTATGTATATGCATACACACATATATACATGCATATATATGGAGAGAGAAAGAAGAGAGGAAAGAGGAGAGAGAGAGAGAGAGAGAGAGAGAGAGAGAGAGAGAGAGAGAGAGAGAGAGACTTTTAAGGTTTACAAAGCAATTTCTATCCATTATTTCATTTGATACTTACAGCAGAACTGTGTGGTAGATTCTATAATTATCTCAATTTTTCAGATGAGGGCATGGAGGTCCAGACAACTTATATGAATTACTCGGGATCACCCAGCTAATGTGTATCCGATAAGGTATTTGTGATGCCAACTCCAATATTCTATGCAGTATACCTTGCTGCCTCTTTAGTTAGCATAGAGACTAGATTCTACTCAGTCAGAGAAATATATATATGAATATATATATATATATTTTTTTTCAAGCCAAGGTTAAATTGATTAACGAAGTACTACATTTAATAATGGGCATTCTTATGCCCTTACATTTGTACTTTGCAGATCCAAAATGTATAAACAAAGCTATAATAAAACATTGTGCATGAATGCTAAGAACATGATATTAAAACTTTAAATTTTGCTTACTGTAATATGCATAATACTTCCAAAGAATAAAAATCCCATGACATTCCTGGAATAGGTCAGATAATGGAAAATGGCATTTAGATATAACTGTCTCCTGCTTTAAAAAATAACATCCACATTTTCCATTATATTTATTGTTTTTTTTTTTAAAAAAAGCTATGCAATGATTGGCAGAAGCTCCTTATCAGAATAAAATCTATTAGGAGAAGAAATGAATGCTTTTATATAGATATAGATACAAACTCACTGAGTTGCCAGTGTATCCATGGAAACACTCACCTGTTGGAAGTTCTAATATGCACATACTTGATTATTTTCTCTTAGATTTTATTTAAAGTGAGACGTGAACAGAATGAAAAGCCGTGTGTGATAAGGAAGCCGAAATGTCTTATTAAAAGGCTTTAGTCAAAAATCAAACCCCTTTATCACATATTTCTAGCTACTGTTTTTCACAGAGGAGTATTTTTCATATATGTTTAGTAATAGATAAAACATTATCAATGAATAAGTCCATTAAACAGCTTTTGGATCCTAAAATATATTTTTGGAAGCAAGTTCATGGCATTAACTTTTTGTCTGAGATATTTAAAATATGATACTATCTTTTTTCATAAATGATAGTCATAAAATTTTTGAGTTGGTGGAGGCCTCGGATGTCATCTGTTCCAACTCATATACAAAAGGAACCTCTCCCTTCAGTATGACAAGAAAGTGGCCATCCAGCTTACAGATCTCCAGGGGTAGAGAACAACCCCTCCTGTGGCTGCGCATCTCCCTATGGGATAGCCCTAACTGTTAGGAGGGTTTTTATGTTTTTGTTTTTGTTTTTGTTTTTCCTGACACCAAGCCTTAATTTACCTTTTGGCAGGTTCCACCCATTGCTTCTACTTCTACTTTTTGGGGCCAGACAGAAAAAGATCAATCCCTCTTTTATGTGACAGTCCTTCACATACTTGAAGACAGCTATCATGCCTTCCTCAGTCTCATCTTCCTCAGGTAAAATATACCTAGTTCTTTCAACTGATTCTTGTAAGACCTAAACTCAAAGCTCTTTTCCATCCTAGATGTTCTTCTCTGGACACTCTCTAGCTGATCAATGTCTTTCTTAAATCATGGCACCCAGAAGTGAGCTTATCTACTGAAGTTCTGTATTTGGGAGATGAAGAGATCTACCAGGTCTAGCTTCCCCATCAGCAGAGATCAGAGTCATGTACCACCATACCTAGCTTTTATCTGCAAATTTAATAACCATACTTATGTTTTTTTCAGCCATACTCTTTTTTCCCCTTTGTTCAAGTCATTGATTTTAAAAAAATGTTAAACTGCCCAGGAAAAAGTGTGAATCTTTGGGGTATTCCACTAGCAACCTCCTGCCATGTTGACATTTTCCTAGCAAATAAAAGATTAAAACCATGGCTGTGTTTTATGTGGATAAATCCGTAAGTAGAAGATTTTAGCCCTTTAGGTCAGTTCCTTTCAGAACCTCCATTTCAAGCAAAGTACTCAGGTCAGCTAAGTTCATGCCTTCATTCTTCTCTGGCCTCCACTCCTAACTCTCTGGATTTCTTTATCTACTATCCCCAGAAGAATACTTATTCTGGAAGATCTTTCCCACCCCTAAGGACCTTGCCTCCCAAATTGCACAGTTCCTCCCCAAACCTCCATTTTAATGAGGCCTAGAATAGCCACATTCACTTTGTTTCCTCCCTCCCCTCTTTCTTTTCATCCTTCTTTCATGTGTTATTTGCTCCCATTAGAATGTAAGGTCCTTGAGAGCAGGCTCTTTCTTTTTGCTTGTATTTGTATCCACAGTGTTGAGCACAATGCCTGGCACATAGTAGGCTCTTAATAAATGCATGTTATTTACTTAACAGAGATTAGATTGATGCTCGGAAGTGCCAAAGATGCAACTTTCAAAGAAGAGCTATGATTAGTTAATTCATTGACTAGATGACTTAAAGCACAAGCACATAACTGGTCAGTTCACTAGCTACTAGTTATAATGGTCTGGCCTTCAAGGCACTGAATAACGATGAAGCCCAGGTGAACTCCAGATGAAGAGCAATAGCTGTGCAGAGATCTGAGCTTCCTGGGGAGAGAGAAAGAGCAGAATAAGAAGGAGAATGAGAAGGAGAGGGAGAAAAGAGATAAGGATAAAAGGGAGGAAATCATGAGATGGTAATGGAAGTAAAAGAGAAAAAGTTGTGCGTGTAGAGGGGAAGGTGAGGTAAACCAATGTAAAACTGAGTTCACCAGAAAATTGAGTTAACCAGAAACACTCTTCCCCAACCATGAGTTGTCAGTTGAGAGTCTGAATTTTGGGAACTTTTCAAAGCAATTATACTAGTTTTCCCTTTGTCAGTATCTCACTTTTTGAAAAAAAAAAGTTTGAATTACATGATTTTAAAAATAAATATCTTTAGTAGCTTTAACCTTCGGCATCAAAATGTCTGCTGAAGGGCATTTGGGCAAAATAACAGATAGAGATCTATCCTGGAATGCTCATTAGTCTTTTACAATCTTATTCATCAGATCTCTTGCTCAAATAGTGGACAGATTGTTAAAGTCCTGCAGACCTACCTTAGTCTTTGTTCTGAGACCCAACTGTGTTGTTCATTGGCAGTTGAGAATTTGCATACTATATTCTCACTCTCTGAGGTAGGTAGGCTCTGTTTTTTCTTGAATATGTGTGTGTGTGTGTGTGTGTGTGTGTGTTTCTGTATCAAAGAACACTGAATCATCAATGGACCTTTTGTTCTCTGAAAATGCCAGGTTAAAAGTTAGGAAGTTCCAGAATTATCCCTCATGAAGTAATTCATTTAAGTCGTGAGCTCCCACTGCCACATTGTATTCCTTGCACATATTAGGATTAAGCCTAGCAGTATTGGGCACTGGGCACATGCACCCTCTCTGGGGAGGGAGTATACTGGACAAGCGCTTCTGTCCTTTGTTGAAGGATAAACGTGGTCTAACAACTTTGACTAGTCCTTCGGTCCTTCTGATTAGAGTTTGCCAAGAAGGATTAGTCGCTGAGCCAAGAAGAACTTCCCATGTGGTCATATCTAGGAGGAACAAAAGAGAACGCCCCAAGGCCTCCCCTATTTCCCTTCTTTTCGTTGGTCTCCATTGGGATGCTGCTCATTCTGCTTTGGACATCCATCTATGCATGCCCAGTTCGTGTAATACTGAGGAACCCTTAATGGGCCTTTGGACTTCTTCCAGATGGCCTAACAGGGAGGTTTCTTCACCCCCTACCAAGTGAGAGGGGGTGACCTCCTTTGATTAGTTTCCTTCATCTTTACACTTGTCAGGACTGAGTGGATCCTCTTTCCCATCACTACTCATTCTGTAGCTATTTTGGGCCACTCTTATCTGCTGCTGTCTCCAGAAGGTTAAGATGACAGTTCACCCAAGGTAGGAGCACTTTGAACTGAAGATTCTGTGAGAGGGAAAGGACTCTTCTTACCCTGCCCCCTCTTTTTTATCCTCAATCTGAGAAATGGGCTTAGGGGAGGGAGTTCATTTCTCCTGTGCATTGTTTGTCCTCAGTTTCAGGCACTATAGGTGATCCACATGGGACAAGAGATTTTGTCATGGGGACCTTGGAGCCAGGATTACAGGTAGGAAGGTTCAGCAGCTAGTCTGGCACAAAGCACCCGGAAGCCAAGGTGCCTAGGACTCAAGCTCCAGGAGGCTTTTGGACTTGAAACTGTCACCATACTCTATGGAAACCAAGCTAAACTATCAACCTAATCCTTTCCCCACCCCAGAAACAAAAATAGCTGAGGTGAGGAGGAGGATTATGCATCCTGTGTTTTTTTTTGGGGGGGCAAATTCATATATCTGTGTTTATACTTTTTGAAGAAAATATTTCTATCTAAAAGCTAATTTGACTATTAGTGGCTAACTGTAACTGGGGTGCAAAGGACTACTGCTCTACAATTGGTGGAATGTACCATTAGTGAAGTCTAGAGATACCCTCAAAAATCCTTTTTAGGGATGCTGGAGAAACCTGGAGGGGAGAACAAAAATGTAACATGCTTGGCCTTCAGGCAGTAGGCACCAGTGTAGACTGTGCTGTGTGTGCTTGCCTACCTACGCCTGAGGCTGAAACCAACTGAATCTTCCATCCCTGACTGTTCCTTTTGTTTTGTTTTCTGAGTCCTGGTCACCAAACTGTGACCCTATGAGAGGATTCAGAGTTCCCGATTCAGTGGCAGCTTCCCAGTGGGAGGTATGTCCTATAATGGCATTATTTCTCAAGGAGAAGATCCACAGCTAGGAGAAATCACCAGGAAGATGCCACAGCTGAAAAGTCTAAAAAAACCCAAGACATGTCCTGGATTGCTAGGAGATCCAGACTAGTGAGATGAATGAACAGTGAAGGTGAGAGAGATAAAGTACCTTTACTATTCAAAAAGGGTAATGCATAAGTAAAACTGGGATTTTGTTTTTAAAATACTGGTTAATGCGTGTTTGTGAATCTTTAATATCTTAAGTATCTTTTCGTGGTAAATGAAATAATTACCTGATATATACTTTGTACATTAAGCATCTTTTCTAGGAAAGGTCCTATTAATTAATTTTAGGGGGTCCCTAGATATGTCATACTAAATTTCATTGTAGAAATTTGCCCCTGAACTCTAGAGTAGAGAAATAACAAGCCAGAGAGTGTGAAAAGTTTGTCCCCCTCCTTTGGGGTCAGACCAAACCCCAAGATTAATCTGGTAGTCACTTGAGCCCACCAGAACAAAAGCTTCTCTGGGAAGAAACACCCCTGAGTTATGAGTCACATAAATAAGAAATCATTAAGTTTTCTTGTTTTTCCTTATCATTGTCTATCCCTCCAGATAAGGGGTAAGTCAGCATCATACTATTAGGTAGTATGAAGGGGATAGAGAATGGTGGATAGGTCTCTTGGCAAGGGGTCAAGAAAGATGTGGGTTCAAATCTGGCCTCAGGCCCAGGCCCTGATGTATCTAAATTTCCTTCCCTTTATTTCTCCACCATGGGGGTGGGCATTCATTTCCCCTGAGAACACCTGGCTAACAAAACATTTAAATGGAGAATATATCCATGAAAGGTACATTGAGAACAGAGATGGCTTAGTACCCAATCTGGTACATGTAGGGAGAAATATGGCCTGCCTTCTACCGAAGGCCATTCTCTTCCTTGCTACCCCATGGGCTCAGCCCCAGGCCAGGTCAATCACATAACACCAACCTCTCGAGAAGCTTGAATTGTACAGTGGTATGTCCGGTATCCCCTTCTGGACCCTTGCCTTGTGACAGAAGAGTTTATGTAGCGCAATGAAACTATGAGCTAGGCCATGCAGGGTTCCCCACCATGGACAGTTCATAGTGGAAAGTTCTGACCAAAGGTGATCCACTGGAGGAGAAAATGACAAACTGCCCTAAGATCTTTGCCAAGAAAAGCCCATGGACGGTAATGGCTTGACAGACTTTGGGAGACAGTGGAGGATCAAAGTGCCTGGCATACTATGGTCCAGGAGTCAGTAAGAATCAGACATGACTGAAAAAACTGAACAACAACAGATTCCAATCTGGTCCAATATCATCTGCCCTCCTTCTCTGCTAGCCTCAGGTAGGACTGTGCGGTCTTTGATTCAGTATCTTTCTTTTGGCATGCTATCCCCATGTCTCCCTATGGTCTCATTTCCCGTCCAGAAACAGACATTCCTTTTTGTCCTCCTCACCTAATTTCTGCTGTGGTTCCCCAGAGCTAGGAGTGAGTCTGTTCATAGCCAGGGCTATGAATATAGATTGAATCACCTGCATGAAGCCATCCAGGGCCTCATCTGAATACCACTTCCTCATCCAATACATGCTCGCTCTCTCTCTCTCTCTCTCTCTCTCTCTCTCTCTCTCTCTCTCCTCAGAAAGCAACTTGTGAGTCCCTAGAGAGAAAGTTGGAGATGGTCACTTCTTAAAAGACTATGGCAGCATCTTCCACTGGCCCAGCTATCTCACCTCAAGCCTGTCTACACTGATATGAAATGTAGCCCTGCCCTTTCTTGCCCCTAAAAAGGAAGCAGATGATAGGGAAAAAATAGATGTGCATTCATTCCCACAGGTAGATTGGCAGAGAGCCAGACCAAAGCCCCAAAAGGCCTCTCTGTGGGAGCTCCAAACAGGAGAGACCTAGTCAATAGAGCTAGATAATAATTATAACAATTTACATTTCTAAAAGGTTTATAAGGCTTTTTCCTCACAACATCCACCCAGGTAGTAAGTAAACTTCTTTTAAACATCAGATCATATTTGTCCACCAGCCCAGCTAAAACAAACAGTCTGACAACCCAGCCTCCACAACCATTATCTGGGAAAACAACTAGTGTGAAAAAAGTGCCAGTCACCCCCACCAACTGCTGACCAATCGCCACCCCCAAGGCAGGCAAGCCAGCCTAGCTGACACAGCAAGGCACCCTGAGGGATAGAGAGAAGGCAAAATGTGTCTGCAAAGTCATTGTCTTAATGACCGTCTCCCCCTGGGCCCCAAACCCAAGAGTCCTGGCAATGTGAATGACCCTCCCCTTTGCCCCAGGCATCAGTTTTGCTTCCAGCCTGGTCTTCACAGCTATAATGGAGGTGAGTAACTCCTGTGGAAAGGGCAGATAGGTGGTGCAATGGATAAAGCACTGGGCTTGAAATCCAGAAGACTCATCTTCATGAGTTCAAATCCAGCCTCAGACACTTACTAGCTGTGTGACCCTGGGCAAGTCACTTAACTTGTTTGCCTCAGTTTTCTCATCTGTAAAATGACCTGGAGAAGGAAATGGCAAACCACTCTAGTGTCTCTGCCAAGAAAACATCAAATGGGGTCACAAAGAGTCAGACACAACCGAAAAGGGACTGAACCACGCCTGTGGAAAAAGGACCCACCTTCCTTTCAACTAAGAGGCACAGTGAATAGAGCACTGGGCCTGGAGTCAGAATAGAATTGAGTCCAAATCCAGCCTCAGACGCATACTAGCCTTGACCCTGATGAGTCACTTCTTCATCTGTAAAGCAAGGATAATAACAGCACTTATCTCCTAGGGTTGTTGTGAGAATCAAAAGGAATAACATTGGCAGAGTGCTTTACACAGTACCTGGCACATAGTAGGAGCTCAATAAATATTTATTCCTACCACCACCACCACCAACAACAACCAGAGACTGATTGCCATCAAAGGGTAGGTAAGCCCAAAGGCCCCTGAAATTCCATTACCCTTCAAATCAACTGGTCTGCTCCCAGCCCAGCTCCTGAGGCACCACCCAGGAAAGCCCCTCCCCAGAGTCCTCCCTTGAACCCTTGCCTTGGCAGGTGCTGATGCAACCTAAAATATAAACATTCCAGAAAAGAAAGTGCTTTATGTCAAAGTTCTCTGCACTGTCATACAATTAAACATCAGAAGCTCCTATGATTATATGAGCGGAAACACCATGAAAGAAGAGGCATTATGAACATCTGCTTCTCTGCTGCATCTTGGGACCATTGAAGCTTTCCAAATAAATCCCAGCTAAAACCTTGTCTATGTACTGTGTCTCCCCTTAGAAATCAAGCTCCTTGAAAATAGGAACCATCTTGTTTTTCTAGTGATCAGTATAACATAGCAGCTTTTCATTCATTTCACAAATCTATACATCATTTATTCATCCATTTTTGGACATCTGAGGTATTTTGCATGGAATTATCCCATCCCATGGTGGTTCCCATAGCTCCTGCCTTGGCCCAAGGAAACTTCTCAGAACTTAGACATCTTGCTGTGCTTTTTTTTTTTTCCCAGCTACTCTCTGTACATTCTTCCTGATAGCCATGCTCTGGGACCTCTGCCTCCTTCTCTAAATGCTCCCTCTCTGCCCCACTGCTCTGGGCTCCCTTTTGCCTATAGCCAGAGGCTTCTCTGCAGATTCCTGTGCTAACTCAGATCCTCTCAGGGAGATCTGACAGAATTCTCAAAAAACTGCCTGAGTGAAAATGTTTTGGGGCATTTCTGTACATGCACTGCAGTCAATTTGCAGCTAGGCTAATTTTCTCTTGTTCTCATGAAGTAGCAGATCTCTTTACCTTGCCATCCCCTCAGCCTCTCACCCTGGCTAGCTTTGTCCCATGTTGTCTTGACATATTCTAACTTTGTGCTTTTGCATAAATCACATGATCATAGATTTGAATTTGAAGGGATTTCAAAGGTCATCCAATCCAACTTCCATACTTTACGGGTGAGGAAACTGCGGCTCAGAGAAGTTAAGGGATTTGCATAGGATCACACACCTAGCAAGTGTCTGAAGAGAGATCTGAAACCAAGTCTTGTGATCCTCCATGTCTGAAATATACTCCTTCTTCTCTTCTTCCTTTTAGGATACTTTTTGGTCATTGTTATTTTATTGACTTAATCATGTCCAACTCTTCATGACCCCATTTGGGGTTTTCTTGGCAAAGGTACTGGCGTGATTTGCCATTTTCTTCTCCAGCTCATTTTACAAATGAGGAAACTGAGTCAAACAGGGTTAAGTGACTTTCCCAGGGTCATGCAGCTAGTAAGCATCTGAGGTTGAATTTGAACTCAGGTCCTCCTGACTCCAGGCCCAACTCTCTATCCACTGTGCCACCTACCAACCCGTAGGATCCCTTGCTTCCTTCAAAGTACAGCCCAGGTGTAATCTTCTTACATGAGATCTTTCCTAATTTCCCCAGATATATCACTCTTTCTCTCTTGAAATTACATTATATTATGTTGTAGAGAATGCTCTGCTTATACATTATAGAGAAGGAGTTGACCTGCATTGAAACAGGGAGTTTCCTTATCTAGGAAGTCAGTGAAATCCCAGGTCTAGGCACTGTCCCTATCTCAAGCCAATCTCATAGAATATTTGGTGTTTACTTATTTGTGTTTACATGACATATTCAAAATAGCCCTTGAGGGAGGGATCTATTTTGGCTTTATATCCCCAGTGCCTAGGACAGTGCCTTGCATATTGGAGGAACTTCATAAACGTATTTTGACTTGAATTAAGACCTGTCTCTCTCTTCCCATGCACTGACAAACTTCTTGAAAAGCTTGTTTACACCCATCTCCATTTTTTTTTTTTACCACCGATTGTTTCTACAACCTGCAGCAACCCAGTTTCTGACCTTTCTACAGAAACCTTCCTGGAAAACTGATATTGTCTGCCATGCAATTGTTCTTTATTGTTTCAGTGCTTCCAAAGGGGAAGCCAAGAAGCCAGGGGTTCAGATTCCTTCTCTTTGCCCTTCAATCTATCAATTTGCAAGCAATGAGAATGGTGGTGACAGCTGGCGTTTATACTGTGCTTACTATGTGCCAAGCATCATGTGAAGCACTTTAGAATGATTATCTCATTTGGTATTCACAACAATCCAGGAAGGTAGGTGCCATTATCATTCCATTTTACAGAGGGGAAAACTGAGGCCAACAGAAGTTTAAGTGACTTACTTAGGATTAAACAGCTAGTATGTATGGATTTGAACTCACCTAGCTTTCTAGAATCACAGAAAAAGCTTCACTGATCACTGCTTGCCCAGATTCTACTGTTTATTCCTGTGCTGACTACAAAATCGCCTTGCTGAAAGAACGTCTGCTGGGGAAATGGAATGATGGTATTAGTAATTTACAAGGCACCTGCTGAAATGCATTTTTTCATTTATTGAAAATGGTGTTTCAGAGGAATATACTAGTGGATGTTCCCAGCAGCCCTGCAGGATCGAGAGCCCAATCCCAGGTCAGAAAATGCTTCTCTCAGCTGGCCAGGGTCTCTGGCAAGTCCATACCACAGATGTTCATTTCAGCCTGTCCTGCCAGACTAAGACAAGGGACATAACCTTAAGTTTAGGAAAGTAGCCCAGTCCAGGTATGGAGAAAGGGTGCAGGAGTGAGAGAGGAAAATGTGAGAGTCGGTTGATGTTTCAAAATATCCCTCTTAATTTTGATTATGGTAGCTTTCGTGGTTGCAAAGAGAGGTTACCATGGGCCAGAAGAGTAGTTATCATAGCTTTGGTGACCAGAGGGAAGGAAGAGGTGATAAGTGAGGCTGAAATAAGTAAGAGAGACTTGGTAGGCAGAACTGGGGAGATGGCAGTCCTGCTATACTCTGCCCCAGGCCAATTACATATGGAGAACTTTGCTGAGTTTTATGAGCCATAATTTAGGAATACCATTGATAAGTTGGAAAGTATCCAGAATATGGCAACTAGAGTTAGGAAGGGCCTGAAATCATGGCATATTAGGATTAGTTTGAGGAATTGACAATGTGAATTGTGGAGAGGCAAAGGCTTAAGGGGGTGTATGAAAACTGTTCTCAAACATTTGAAAGGCTGCCATAGCAAAGAGGGGTTTTTGTATTATTTAGTTGAAAGGACAGAATTAGGAGCATCAGAGCAGGGTGCAAATAGGCAAATTTAACCTTGACATCTAGATGGAAATCCTAAGAAATAGAACTCTCCATAGCTCTGATGGACTGCTTGGGGAAATCTTCAGCAGAGATTTTCAGGTAAAATAGACATGTCCACTTCCTAGGATTGGCATAGACGGCATTCTTGTCCAGGAGCAAGTGGCACTTGAGACTCCATGGTCTCTCCCAACTTAGAGATTCAATGAAAGCATCCCATAACTTACATTGCAAATTCTCTTGATCACAGTAAATCCCCTTTACGTATTTAGAGGTTCGCGTGCTCTTGTAAGGGAGCTGGGGTGGAGACTCAGCGGCTTGATTCTAGGAGGTCATCTGGAGAATCAAGAGAGACTGGAGATAGCTTAGAAAGCAAAGTATAACTCTGGGTTTGCCTGTGGTCCCTGCTAGTAAGGAGGATGAGGCTGATAGATCACATAAGCTCAGGAATTCTGAGTTCCAAAGGATTAAATGAGAAGATTTTATACACACACACATACATACATACATACATACATACATACATACATATGTATATATATATATATATGTATATGTATGTATTTATATATGTGTGGGTATATTAAGCCTAAAGGTCTTTTACTTAATATGATTCATAGTCAAGAAATAAGTACAAAAACAGAGATACATAGGTCTATGTGGCTTCACAAGAAAAACACAATTACTTCTGGCTGAAGGAATCCAGAAAGGTATCCTAGAGGCAGTGGTATACAAATTGGGCTTTGAAGAATGGCCAGAATGTGGACATATGGAGCAGAGAGTAAAGAGCATTTTGAGCACAGAGCACAGAGAGAGCAAAGGCAGAGAGGTGGGAAATCTGAGCCAAGTTTGGAGCCTGTGGAATAGTGCAGTTGGATTCCATCACAGCACATGCAAGGGGGAAGAGTGTAAGCTCTAGGTAGAGTGCTGAGTTCATGGAGTTTAGGACTAGAAGGCAGGTTAGAGTATATCTTAATCCAGCTCCTTCATTTTACAGTGAAGGAGACTGAAGTCTGCGGAAGGGAAGTTACTTCTCCAAGGTCATACGTGTAGCTAGGTAGAACAATTCAGAGTTAAACCTGAAATTAGGAAGCTCTGAGTTTGACTCTTTCTCATACAATTAGTATCTAAGCAATGCTAGGAAAATCATTCAATCTCTCCATGCCTCAGTTTCCTCATCTATAAAATGGGAATAATAATAATATTTACTACTTGTTGCTGTTGTAAGGGTCAAAACAGATAGGTAAGGCTCTTTAGAAACCTTAAAGCATGATATAAATATTATGAGCTATTGTTTTTAAACCCAGGTTTCCTTACTTCCAATCATGGCTTCTTTCTACTATATCACAATGCAGTGCCTAGGTAGCTCATGGCTTTGAATGCCAGGTTTAGGAGCTTGGGTTTTTTTTCACTTTACATCATATGTCTTATCTAAGCAATTAGTGAATAAAATATTTGTCTAGGATGCAGAGGAGCCTAACCTCCACCACTGATTCTGTGTGAGGTTATTTCATACCTCTGTCTCACTTGCTCTTTCAAGTTGAGGCTAACAACATGGACCACCTGGGTAACCAAAATGAAAAGAAAACTATGGCCAATCTGAACAGTATGCTAAAAGCCAGAGACACCCCCTGGCTGAAAAAGGTCCTTATTGTTAAAACTATGGTTTTTTCTAGTAGTAGCCACAATATGACTGTGAAAGTTAGACTGTAAGGAAAAGTGAACCCCATAGTATCGACACTTTCAAATTATGGTGCTGCAGAGTCCTTTTGGGAGTCCTTTGGACAATAAGTCAATACTTAAAGAAATTGCTAAAGCTGAAGCTTAAATAGTTTGGCTATATAATGGGAAGATAGGACTCTTTGTAAAAGACTCTAATGGGAAAGTTGGAAGGCAAAAGGAGAAGGGGACAGCAGAGGATGAGAGGGATAGATGGTGTCATGGAAGTGATGAACATGAGCTTGGGGAGACTACGAGAGATAGTGGAGGACAGAAGGGCTTGGTCTACTGTGGTTCATGGGGTCACAAAGAGTAGAACAATAACAATAAAGTGGTCTTTACTCCCCAGTGAGGGTTGCTTGTAAAAAGCCCCATCCTTTATTTGGGAAAAAGGATTCATTTCATTGAAACAAATACTCTTGAGATAGCAAAAGCAAAATATAACACTGTATTTCTAGAAAAGAGGGGAAGTCATAAAAACCAAAATAATAGTAATAATAATGATAATGATCATAGACAGTGTTTAGATGGTGTTTAAGGTTTGCAAAACATTTGACGTATATTATTTCATTTGACAATTACCCTCTGAGGTGAATGCTATTATTATCCCTATTCTACAGATGAGGAAACTGAGGCACAGAGTGGTTAAATGACTTGTGTTCAAGGTCACATGGCCAGAGTGTTGGGGCCTGAGACTGGATTTGAACTCATGTCTGCCCTAACTCTGTGTCCTGGGCTCCATCTACTTTATCACCTAGTAGCCCTATATTAATAGCTAGCATTTATATAGTGCTTGAAGGTTTGTAAAGCACTTTGCATATGTTGACTCATTTCATTCTCAAAAGAATCCAAAGCTTAGGAAAGCATCTTCTATGTGTTTGTCATCAACATGTTGCCAAAAAGAACACGTCAGAAAAGATTTAAATCAACTTTGGGTTTTTTATTCAAACAAGGATTAGTTATAAAGGGCCCTAATTTTGATGTATTTCTCATTAGCATTTTGAAACTGTTATAGACTGCTTTGGGAGGATAAGTGAATGAGTTGTGTACCAGGAAAAAGTACTCTTTTCATCACACTGGCTGGAAACATACAAAAAAGGGTGAGTACTAAATTATCCAGCAAAATACCACCACCTTTCAGTAATCAGGCCCAAACTGTATGATAGTTCTTTTCAAATCCAAATGTTCCATCCAAAAAAAAAATCTAAGTTAATATTTGGGTGATGGAAAAGTCATTCCTGTCACATCTTTCTTGACAGAGAACTGTTCTTTGATGATGATGAAGGCAGCCTTCTTTATGCCAAACCCCCCCCCCCAAAAAAAACTTATAAAACATCTAGGTCCAACTCCCTGAATGATAAACAAGAGATATTAATCAACCAACGAATGAAGTTGATAGTTCTAGTTTCAAACTTCAGTTCTCAGGCACTCCTAGCCAAGCCCAAAGGCAGTGGAAGCCAGCTGGGTCCCTGACAGGATAATCAAATCAGATCTTGAGGAAGAACTCTCTCTTTTGACAACAGGCATAGCTCTCCAAGGAGATTTTTTCCCTCTCTATCTTTGCTCTAAAGGCATATCTTGATAATTGGAATATGTGAAGTCCATTATGCGAGAAGGTATCTCACATCTGAATAAAGACAACCTAGTTTTCCTTTTTTCTTACAGCTGAAAGTATTGTAGTATTTTTGAACCCAGGGGCTTTCCTTTGTTCTCCTAGAGACAATTACTCTACAAGATCCTGCAGGGAGCAGAGAAGTTTCAAGATTTCATTGTTCTTCCAATGTGCTGGTGCTGCTTTAAGAGTGTCCGGGTTTGGGCAGAACTGATTTCGTCAATCTACAGTTCTTTCAGAGTGTTAGATCTGGCTAGAATCTGGATTTAGGTATTCTAGGATAGGCTGCAGGCCCCAGGGTCAAGCCTATAAAGTGAGGGCAAGGCACAGTAAATCACTGCTAATTAGAGAGAATATTGTGATTGGGGTGTCCCATTTAACCTGCTCTTTCTCCAAAATATGCTTCTTCTTGGCAAGAGAACCAACATCCCATGTGAGGAATAGAAATATTACATAATATTGCTTGAGTGTTCTTAATTTGATTTTGGCTATGGCAGGTCATTGCTTATGTAGTCTGCTATGCTGAAGGGAATGTTGGCTCAATAAAATGGTCAAAGGAGCTTTATCTCGTTAACTGTGGGTGTACCCCAAGGCTCAGCGCTGATCTTCTCTCCTCTTCCTGCATTCTCTCGCTTGGTGACCTCATCAGCTCCCATAGGTTTAATTATCATCTTTGTGGAATTGACCTTTAGATCTCTCTATCAAGCCAATGTCTTTTTCCTGAGTTTTAGTTCACCACCATCAATTGGTCATCTCCAATAGATGTTTCATTGATATCTCAAACCCAACATGTCAAAAGCAGAATTCATTATCCTCCCAAGTCCATTACTCTTCTGAACTTCTTTATTTCTATTGAGGACGTCATCATCTTTGCAGTCTCCCACATTTGCAACCTTTGCATACATTCAACTCCTTACTTTACCTTATCCCACATATTTAATCAGTTGCCAAACCATGCCATTCCTACCATTATGATTTTCTCTCATGTACTTCTACTTCTCAGGGCTCACCCAGCTACCACCTTCACTTGAGCTCCCATTTCTTCTTGCCTGGACTATGGCAATTTCCCCCTTATTGGTCTCCTTGTTTCAAGCCTCTTCTCACCCCAATACATCTTTTACACAGCTGCCAAAGTACCTCTACCTTGAGGACAGGTCTGATCAGGTCACACTGCCCTATTCAACAAAGTCTAGGGACCACTTATTGCCTCTAGGAACCAATATTAACTCCTCATTTGCTGTTATTTTTAAACTATTACTATGTATTGGTGACAAACACTTAGCTTTACTTGTATTGCATGGAAAGAAAAAATGCCCCTTGTTAATAATGAACAAAGAAATTATTTGACTTGCAAGACAACTGGACTTTTCACTTGGATCATGGACAAGAACTTACTGCACAAATTTTGGTATGGAATAATATAATATCAAGAAAGCCACAATGTTATATACAAAAATATCTTTAAAATATTTATTATTTATATATTTTAGGTTTTTTAAAATTTTGTGTTTTAAATATTCTTTCTACTTCAGGCCCTTCTCCTACCCACTAAGAAGGCAAACAATATAATATCAATCATATATGTGAAATCATGCAAAACATATTAATAATATCACCAAGAAAGCAAGAAAAATAAAGAAAAGTGAGAAAATTATCTTCAATTTTCACTCAGAGTTCATTAGCACCCTCTCTGGGGGTGTGTAACATTTTTCATTATCAGTCCTTTGGAATTGTCTTGGATCATTGCATTAATCTAAGTCTTTTACTATTGATCATCATTACAATATTGCTTTTACTGTATACAATGATCTTTTGGTTCTGTTCACTTCAATTTGCATCAGTTCATAAAGATCTTCCCATGTTTTCCTAAACTCTTCCCCATTACTTCTTTAGACACAATAGTATTCCATTACAATCCTATGCCACAACTTATTCAGCCATTCCCCAACTAGTGGGCAGACTATCAAATTCCAATTCTTTGTTACTGCAAAAAAGTGTTGCTATAAATATTTTTGTACTTATAAGTACTCTTTTGTTTTCTTTGATCCCTTTGGGATATAGGTTTAGTAGTAGTATTTCTGGGTCAAAGAGTATGCACAGTTTTATAGCCCTTTAGGTATAGTTCTCCAGAATTAATATAATCATAATAGAATCTCTGGAGTAATTGTTCTCTAAGAATGATTGTATCAGTTAACAACTATACCAATAGTTCATTAGTGTACATATTTTCCCTCATCCCTTCTAGCATTTGTTGCTTCTGATAGGTATAAGGTGCTACCTCAGAGTTGTTTTAGTTTTCATTTTTCTAATCAATAGTGATTTAGAGCATTTTTCCATGACTACACATAGCTATTACTTCTTCTTCTGAAAGCTGCCTGTTCACATCACTTGATAATTTATGAGTTGGGGAATGGCTCTTATTTTTTACAATTTTGGATCAGTTCCCTATATATTTGAGAACAGGAGTCTTTATTAGAGAAACTTAGTGTAAAATATTTTTATGTAATTTCATTGTTTATGGTTCCTTTTATTAAAATGTAGTTTACCTTATTTTCTCTTTTAATTGGGTCTATTTTTGCTTTTTCTTCAATCGTAATTAAATCATTCATGACCCCTGCCTTAATTACTTCAACTGAAGCATAATAGATTCTGCTTACCCCATTATTTTAACTCTGTGTATGTTTTTCTGTTTTAAGTTTGTCTCTTGTAAACAAGAGACATTCGAATTCTAATTTTTAATCCATCCTTCTATCTCTTTCAATTTTATGGATGAGCTTATCCCATTCACATTTACAGTTATGATTACTGTTTATTTCTATCTATCTCATGTTCTTGTTTATCCTTCTCTCACTCTCTTTTTATCTAATCCCTTCCCTGAGACACTAATGCACCTTTGGTGGAGTTGTGAATTGATCCAACTATTCTGTAAAGCAATTTGGAACTATGCCCAAAGAGGTATCCAACTGTGCATACCCTTTGATCCAGCAATACCATTTCTAGGTCTATATCCCAAAAAGGTTAAAAAAAGGGGGTGGGGAGGGGAAGGATCTATTTGTACAAAAATATTTATAGTAACTCTTTTTGGGGTGGCAAAAAATTGGAAATTGAGGGGATGCCCATCAATTGGGGGATGGCTGAACAAGTTGTGGTGTGATTTGTAAAGGAATATTACTGTGCTATAAGAAATGACAAGCAGAATGATTTCAGAAAAGCCTGGAAAGATATACAAGAACTGATAGAAAGTGAAGTGAGCAGAACCATGAAAACATTGTACATAGTAACAGCAATATTGTATGATGAACAACTGTGAATGACTTAGCTATTCTTAGCAATACAATGATCCCAGACAATCCCAACGGACTCATGATGAAAAATGCTATCTACTTCCAGAGAAAGAAGTTATATTGTCTGAATTCAGACTGAAACATTCTTTCTTTCTTTCTTTCTTTCTTTCTTTCTTTCTTTCTTCTTTCTTTCTTTCTTTCTCTTTCTTTCTTTCTTTCTTTCTTTCTTCTCTCTTTCTTTCTTTCTTCTTTCTTTCTCTCTCTTTCTTTCTTTCTTTCTTTCTTTCTTTCTTTCTTTCTTTCTTTCTTTCTTTCTTTCTTCCTTTCTTTCTTTCTCTCTATCTGTATTTTTGCATAAAATGACTGATATGGAAATGCTTTACATTATTTGCACATGTATAATCTTTATCAGGTTGCTTACTACCTCAGGGTGGAGGGGAAGAAAGAGAGGGAGGCATAGAATTTGGAACTTAAAATAAGAAAAAAAAACAAATGTTAAAAATTGTTTTTATGTGTATTTTTTGGAAAACAAAATAGTATTTAATTTTTTTAAAATCAGTTTTTGTGGCAGCTCCTTCCATTAATCTGCCCTTTTGTCATCCCCCCCCCATTTCTTTTCTCCCTTCCTCCTTCTATTTCCCTACTGGATAAGATAGATTTCTATAACCAACTGAGTGTGTGCGTGCATGTGTGTGTGTGTGTGTGTGTGTGTGTGTGTGTGTCTGCCTGCATGTCTGTCTGTCTGTACTTCCCTCTTTGAACAAATTCTAATGACTGAGGCTCAAGCATTATTCACCACCCCTCCATTTTCCCCTCCATTGTAAAAGCTCTTTGCATACCTCTTTTATGTGAGAAAACATCTTCCCCATTTTGCCTCTCCATTTACCTTCTCCCATTGCATTCTTCTTTCTTACCCCTTCACTTTTTTTATATCATCCCAAAGTAATTAAATCACATGCGTGCCCTCTGTCTATATAGGATCCTTCTAACTGCCCTGATAATGTTCTTAGAAGTTCTTAGGAGTTTTGTGTATCGTCTTCCCATGTAAGAATGTAAGCAGTTTGTCTTCATTGAGTCCCTTATGATTTCTCTTTTGTATTTATTTTTTTTTTTTATGATTCTCTTGAGTCTTGTATTTTAAAGTCAAATCTTCCATTCAGCTCTGGTCAGTTTACCAAGAATGTTTGAAAGTCCTCTATTTCATTAAATAACCATTTTTCCACTGAAGGATTATACTCAGCTTTACTTGGTAGGCTATTCTTGGTTGTAATCCTAACTCTTTTTCTTTCCAGAATATCTTATTCTTCTCCTTTAATGTAGAAGCTGCTAAATTTTCTATCATCCTGACTATGGCTCCAAATATTTGAATTGTTTCTTTCTGTCTGCTTGGAATATTTTTTTCCCCCTTGACCTGAGAGTTGTGGAATTTGGCTGTAATATTCCTAGGAGTTTTCACTTTGGGATCTCCTTCAGGAGATTCCTTTAATTTCTTATTTACCCTCTGGATCTAAGATATCAGGGCAGTTTTCTCTGATAGTTTCTTGAAATATGATGTCTAGGCTCTTTTAAAAAGAAATTATGGCTTTCAGATAGTTTTATAATTTTTAAATTCTCTCTCCTTGATCTGTTTTCCAGGTCAATTATTTTTCTAATGAGATATTTCACATTTTTTTTTCTATTTTAAATTTTTGTTGACTTTGATTGTTTTGTGATATTTCATGGAGTCATTAGCTCCCTCTTGTCCAAACTTAATTTTTAAGGACATATTTTCTTCAGTGAGCTTTTGTACCTCTTTTTCATTTAACCAATTCTGCTTTTTAAAGAGTTCTTTTCTTCAATGAATTTTCATACCTCTTTTTTCTGTTTGGTCTACCCTTCTTAAGGAGTTCTTTCCTTCAGTATTTTTTCTGGCTCTTTTACCAAACTGTTAATTTTCTTTTCATCATTCATTTTTCTTGCATCACTCTCATTTCTTTCCCCAATTTTCCTCTACCATTCTTATCTCTCCATTTAACTCTTTTAGAAATTCTTGGGCTTGTGTCCCATTAGTATTTTTCTTTGATGCTTCGTTCATAGTTGTTTTCACATTAGTGTCCTCTTCTGAGTTGTGTCTTGGTCTTCCCTGCTACAAAGGAGCTTTTTATGGTCAAGTTCTTTTTTGTTGTGTTGATGTTTGCTCATTTCTATTCCTTGACTGAATTTTATGTTAAGATTGGGCTCTGTTCACCTGTTACTTGAGCCCCTATTCTGCTGTGACTTTCCCATTGATAGGTGCCAGTGACTAGAACCTCAGTTCCATCTAACCAATTGACATCACCTAGCTTTTACAAAGTAATATTTAATTTGAAGATATAGAAAGAATGGAAATATCAATATTACCCTGCTCCCATTTGCCTTTCAAGGGCAAATTCTCCTTTGTACTACCTTGATATCATGAAAGAGTATGCTCAGACTTATGCAATTTCTACATAGCATTGACCTTCCATTGCCTGAATCTCTGACCTTTCATACATTCACTGCTCGAACCTCATATTTCAAACCTGAACACTAATTAAGCAATCCACCTAGTTAATACAACTGACTTACTGTAGCTACAATCTACCATCTCTTTATCTCACAGAGGGGAGCGCCTCTGTAACCACCTTCTATATGATCCTAATTATACTGGGCTTCTTCTTCTAAAAGATTTGAGTTTTTTTCTGAGGAGTCCAGCTACTGGGAGAAGGACATTAAGGAGGTTGTATATGTGTGTGGGTGTGTGTGGGGGAACCTGACAGTTATAATGACCTTGAACTATCATGGCTTCTCTGCAGCACAGAATATATAATGAGCTTTTACCAGCCTACGCACGCATATAAAAACACACACAAAAAAACTTCCCTATCAGTTACCAGTGTCTTTCCCTTCAACATCTTTTGTGTGTCCATATGTTTTCATGGATAATCCAGGTGCCCCTATGCCAGGAATATTTTTGTTCTTCACCTCTGTCTCTTGAAGTCCCTAGTTCCTTCAAGATCTAGGTCAACTACCAACTTCCACCTATAATAACACTTAGGACCAAAAAATTAATCCAGGTGTACAAATGCTCCCTACACCTACTGGGCAGCAGATACGTCATAGCTAAGTGGCTGCTACTTTCTGGAGACTCCTAGTGTTAGACCAGATGGAGTTGACTATTTTTGGTTTGTTTTGTTTTCTGTTTTTTGTTTTGTTTTTTTTTTTTGCTAAGCAATGGGGTTAAGTGACTTGTCCAGGGTCACACAGCTAGTAAGTGTTATGTGTCAGAGGCTGGATTTGAATTCAGGTCCTCCTGAATCCAGGGCCTGTATGCTATCCACTGGGCCACCTAGCTGCCTCCCAGGGAGTTGACTATTATGTATTCATTCCCTCACCCCAGGGATGAGAGTTGCTACTGTTCTCTTTCTTGTACCCTGAATGGGGATCAGTTATGTTTATGTTGCTGGGGGCGAGTAAAGTCATCATCCACTGTGATCATGGCTACAGGGACTTGGGCAGTGTGGGAATCACAGGGAGCAGCCATCGAATGGTTACCATGGACATGTAAAAGATCAGTTCTAGAATTGCTACATGGAGGTATAATGGGACAGGTTCTAAAGCAGTTTGACTAAGCACACTTAGAGATTGGGGTAAAAATATTAGTGCCATGGAGATGTTGAATAGCAGCTCAAAAACTACTCACCTTGAAGAACCTGAGCTTGCCATACTAACTAGAAGACATCACCTATGTCCTCATCACTCAAAGGACTCATGGTGAATTCCATTTCTTAAACATGTATAGACATCAACAATAAGAATACGAACATGCAATGAAGAAAATCACTGGGATACCATATAAGCATCTCCTAAGCACCAACTATAAATAACACTATTTTAGGGGGAAGGGAAGAATCATCTATTAAGTGCCTGCTTTGTGCCAGGCACTGTGCTAAGAGCTTTAGAAATATTTTCACTTTTAATATAATAATAGCTAAAACTTATATAGTGCTTACTATGTGCCAGGCACTGTGCTAACAACTTTATAATTATTATCTAATTTGATCTTCACAACAACCCTGGGAGGGAGGTGTTATCATTATTCTCCTATTGGAGATGAGGAAACTGAGGGAAATACAGTTCAAGTGACTTACCCTGGGTTACACAGCTTTTGTCCGAGGCTGAATTTGAACTCAGGCTATCCTGACTCTAGGTTCAGTGCTCCACTCACTGTACCACCTACCTGCCCTGGATATGGATTTTACCCTCTTGGAGCTTACAATCTGGTAAGAGATAAGGTACTCATACAAATCAATAAAATGCAAATGATCACAAAACCAATGCATGAGAGCTGTGGGTACAAAGTTCGAGGTGAGATACAAGGCTTAAGAAGTCATTCCTGATTGGAAGAGATTAAGGAAAGATTTCTGGGGGAAGGGACCTTCAAAGATGACTAGTAAAAGAATGGTGAATGAGACCCAAGACAAAGAGTTGGGGAAATGGGACATCACTGTCCTTGGATTATTTATTTCAGCACTTCAGGGTCTTTGCGACATTCTGGTTCCCAAGCCTCATTGACCCTACCCGACCACCTCTCCTACCCTCATCTTGCCTCCACTCGCATGACCATCACTGGACTTCAGTCCTTCATTATCTGTCTCTCATCTGGATCATTGCAACTGACCTGTGACTGGTCTCCTTGCCTCTTTTCTCCTCCGTCTGCAACCCATCTTCCCCAAAGCTTGCCATACTAACTAGAAGACATCACCTATGTCCTCAACACTCAAAGGACTCAGTTTGATCATGTCCTTCCTCTGCTCAAGACACTCCCACAGCTCCCTTTGGCCTCTGGGATAAGAAACAAAAATTTAAAAGCCTTCATTAAGTCCTCTGACATTTTTTTTCTCTGGATAAATTTCACTCTCCCCCACTGTATGTTCCAAACAAATTGACTTTTTACCTTCCACATGTGACATTCCATCTCCTCGAAGTCTTTATATAGGCTGCCCTATGCCACAAATATTCTCCTTTTTCACCAATGTCTCTTGAAATCCCTAGTGCATGGGTGGCCTTGAGGGCCACATATGGACATCTAGGTCCTCGAATGCGACCTTCAACCAAATCCAAGCTTTACAGAACAAATCCTCAAGGCTGCAGTTTCCCCACCCCTTCCTCAGTTCTTTCAGGGTTCAGCTCAACTATCACCTTGCAAACAAAGCCATTTCTGATTTTCTCAGCTGTTTGTCTTTCCGTACTAAAGAAACGTGTTTAAATTTGCTGTTCATAGCTTTCATTCGGGACTTACTTTCCTGTGAGCGCTCTGTTCTTCTCATTAGAATGTCAATCAATCAACAAGAATGTTTTTAGATGCTTAGAATGTGCCAGGCGCTGCTCTAAGTGTTAGCAAGACAAAAGAACACAAGCTCTTTGAGATTAGGAGCGATTACCATAACTCCGGGACTTAAATCACTTCCTGACATATGCTAGGTACTAAGAAAAGTTGGTTTTTAATAGACGGGTATGACAGGTATTTCCTTCAGTGGCACAGGTCACAAGTAATTTCATCCTGAATTAGGACCACATCCTTCCATAAGTCCTGCCTGCAATATCAATCAGCAGTGCTAAGGGCCTTCCTCCGGGTCTTTTTAGCATTCTCTCAGAGTTGGTACAGGTCTCCTTCTCTTCCCCTTTATCCTCGGTCCGTGAGATCCCCTCCCTCCCAATCAGATATTTCTAGGATGGCATCTTCGGTGTCATTTCTTGATACTGATCAGAGAGAAGTAGAGAGCAAGAATGCTGAATATATTTTCTGGGACATTTAACTCTCCTGCTTCTAGCCAAGATTGTTACCAGCTGTAGTAATAATAGAGATTTCTCCTTTTTGTTGTTAATATTTGCCAACTCCATCTTGGGGTAATGGAAAACACTGCTCAATTTCTCAACTGAAACTTGATCTCTTCTCCCCTGACTTTGCATTCCTGTACCAAACTCATTGTCTGTCTGTAATATCTGTCCTCATACAGATGCTAATGAACTACTTCAGTTGATAAGCCATGCCCTAGCCAACCCAGTGGTCTTTCTACTACATGGTGAGAGACAGAATGGTGTTTTGGCTAGACTGTGAAATCTGGAGAGAGGGCAGACTCAGATACTGACTAGCTAAGTGACCCTAGGCAAGTTTCTTCAATTCTCTGAGTTTCAATTCCCTGTTATTTAAAAAGAGACTGCTAATAGCTCCTCCCCCATACAGTAGTTGTGAGGGTCTCACAGCTCAGCTCAAACATCTATTCTATTTTGTTTCAATAAAGCACTTGGGATCTTAAGTATATGATCAAGCAGTAACCTTACTTAAGCTACAGCAGCAAAATACGTAATGAGCAAGGGTCCCCATATCCTTCTACTGTCTGTAGAGGTGTTCTCAGAAACCCAGGTAAGGACAGCTGGAGCTCAGGCGGAAGCACATTCTGTCAAGTCTGACAGGCTGGTGAAGCTGCTTGTATTTCACTGCCCATCCTTGGGGTCCACCTCTGAAACCCACATTTTTCCACTAGGGGACAAGTTCTTACTAGCTCCGCAGTATGTAGGTCAAATCCCAGCCTAGCATGAGGTCATATAAGATAGTGTATTCAAGTGGTTTACAAACTTTAATGAATAATTTAAGTACCAATCAATAAATTAGCAAGCACTCAGTGTTTATCATGTGTAAAGTCTGTGTTGTGCTAGCAATACAAAGAAAAACAAAAAACATACCTGCCCTCCAAGATCTTACATTCTAATGGGTGAGATAGCAAGAATAATTACATGCATATAGACAAGATAAATACAGTGTAAATGGAAGGTATTGTCAGTTTATTATAGTTATTGTTATTATTATTTATTCCACAGTTTGTACTGAATATTTGCGCAGTTAGCTCCTGCATATTTTGAAGCTATACAGTAGCTATCTACATAACATGTATTTCAACAAGTGTAAAACTTAGATCTAAATCTGGCTAAATCATCTGGATTTTATAATACCAGTGGCCCTAAAATAGCTATTTATTGTTGAAAATTTGTAGATTTGAAGCTAACAAAAAGCATCTTCCCCGAATGGTATCACTATATTATAATATAACCCAAATGTAGAACTTTGCGTTAGAATGTATAGGTTTAGGAGTGAAAATGACAGAGCCAGAGTCTATCAGGTCTGCCAGAAGGACTTCTCATTAACATCTCTATCACATTTTCCCTTTCTGCACAGCCCCTTTTCCACAAATCTCCAATGTTTGAGATGAAAGCTGTCAGAAACTTCAGTTACTATTCGTACCAATTGTGAGGCATTGACAGTTTTTGAACATCACTCCCAAAGCCTGATATTGTAGTTCAGAATAAGGTGTGTGGGGGAATAAAACACAGCAAAACAAACAAAAAATGTCAACCTTTGAATCAGATGAAGATAATAAAACCCATGTCCATCATAGCTATGTGTTTTTTTCTCTAACAAGACTTCCCTCTAATTTCCCAGAAGGCTGATAACCTTTTGAATGACCTTTCTTTCACATTTTTAAAAATCCATGGTGCATTTGGAGTTTTTCTTTGAGGATGTTTATCATAATTCCCCTCAACCATCATTTCAAGGCTTCAACACATAAATCTTTCCAAGCATACACAGTGAACCAAAGAAAAATTTAGGGTAAATATCCAAATACTTTCTGGGGGGTGGTATAAGAGGAATGGTTTACATTGGCTACCACAAGGAGGAGAGGAAGAAGAAATACTGAAAATATACATTAATCAAATTAGGCCATTTGAATCTGCTGTGGGATCTTTGGGTTTAAATACACAATTAAGACTCAGATCTGTGCAGCTTGGTAGTTTCATGAAGCAAATGATAAATTTTCATTTCAAAAGAGCTTGCTCCATAGGTCCCCAGGATAATTATGTTCTCTGACTCATGGCCACTATTACCCCTTGAAAAACGCTATTCCGGTGTTTGGTGTGAGATTTTTTTTTTATTATATTAGTCCTACATTCTTTCAATTTGCCAGGAAACAAGCATCTAATAAGAATGTGTAGTTGCCATGTGCCAGACAGTGTGAGGAGATGAGGTTGAAAAGGGGAAGTTTGAATAAACTTACCTGAGGGTCTTAGATGGAAAGAATTACAACTATTTTTTCTAAATAATAAATTATATTGAACAACAATTATTTAGCTACAGAGGAAATTGGTGGTTGATCTGGCCACTGAAATCCTTCCAATGTGGTTGCTGAACCCTTTTCAAGATCATCAACTATAAGGGAATGTTACCCAGATATGACAAAATTACAAAGATCTCGGTAAATATTTAGCTAATACCACCATCAACTCTGTGTTACCAATTTCTGAACTGGTTGCTCCAAAGATAACTCAAGCTCTGCATGTCAAAACAGAGGCTCACTGTCATTTCTTCCATAAACATCCCACTTCTAAATTTCTCCATTTCTAGGGAGGGTCTTTCCAGTCACCCAAGTTCCCAACCATGGCACCATTCCCACTACTGATTATAGCCAGTTGGTTATTCCTCCCCAACAGCCTTCTCTGTACTCACTGTGTGGTGGCCTGTGAGCATCACTCACCTAGACTACTGTAATAGCCTCCTCATTGATCTTCCTACCTTAAGTTCTTCCTTCTTCAAATCCATTCTCTACAAACATTCTAGAATCACTTTCCTTAAATCATGTCACACTACCACTCAATAAACCATAGTGGCTCCCTATTACTTCCAAAATCAACTCCTCTTTTTGTCACTTAAACTCTTTCTTGAATTCCATGCCCTTTTCCATTGTTTCCTTTCTCCTCTATCATATGGCATCTACTCTATGAAAGAATTTATGTATAATGGTAAAAAGAAGCCCGTAGAGAAGTGAGTTTTTAAAGGGAGCAGAAAAGTAAGAAGGAAAACAGGATAAGAATGTGGCAAAGGCACAAGACACAAGCTATGTGAAGGTGAAGGCTGAAAAAGTCATTATTGACCAGCTAGATTGAAGAGGGCTTCCTGGAGGAGAGAGCACCTGAGTTGGGTTTTACAGAATTGGGAAATGGGTGAGAAGAGAGAGGAAGGGGAGGGCTAGTGTTAGAAATGCAAATATTTAAAAATGAAAGGAAAGGATGTCATGAACTTTTTTTTTAAATACATGAAAGAAAAGAGAAGGAAGTTTGGATAAGCACTGATAAGCAGGGCAGCTTTGACTCTAATGTAGTGAATTTATTTTTGCTTTTTGTTGTTGATGAGTTGTGCCTGACTCCTCATGAGCCCAGTGGAGGTTTTCTTGGCTAAGATACTGAAGTGGTTTGCTATTTCCTTCTCTAGAAAGCTCATTTTACAGATGAAAAAAAAACTGAAGCAAACAGGGTTAAGTGACTTGCCCAAGGTCAAAGAACTAGTAAGTGTCTAAGGCCAGATTTGAACTCAGGTCTTTTTGACTCCAGGCCCAAAGCTGTATTCACTGTGCCACCTAGCTACTCTGTTGAATTTATACTCATATTTTAAAAAGAATCAAAGTGTTGTGGAATAGAGATTCATGCTTTAACATATTGTCTTTTTCTTTTTACATGGAAGTGTTCATTTTGTAATGCTTTTCAAGACCATCATAATAAAATATTAACATTACAACCATGAGAAAAAAAAAGGCTAGAAATGGAGAGGCATCATGGAAGAGTGGACAAGACACCAGACTTGGAGTCCAGAAGACCTAGGTTTAAATCCAATCCAGGCTGTGTGACCTGGGCCAATCACTCCATCTCTCTGTGCCTCATCTTCCTCATCTGTAAAGTGATGGGGCTCAGCTCAGTGGTCTCTAATGCCCTCCCCAGCTCTCAATCCCATGAGCCTAGGAAACTCAATGGGAGCCAGGGTGTGATGGGGAGAGGAACCATTTCGGGCAGAGGAAACTGCATGAGCAAGTTCACGGACATCTGAAATGGAAAGAGGGTATCACCTTGCTCTGCTTGGGGTTAGAAGCTAGATCTGGGAGCAACAGTTGGAAACTGAAGAGAGGTGGATTTAGGAAGCACTCCCTGACAATGAAAGCTCTCAAAAAGTAGACAGGCATGCCGCAGGAGACTGTGAGATACTGTTTATTGAAGACCATCAAGTAAAGGCTGGATGATGCCTTCTTGTTGGTAAATAGATTTCTCATTGAAGGTGACCTGGATGACCTTTGAAGTGTCCTGTAAACCTGAGATTCTAGATTTATTATATTGTAATTATGTTGTGTTATATTATATTTAATTATAATTATATTACATTTATTATATTATATATTATATAATTATAGTGCATGATATGCTATTTTATACAATATTGTATAGTATTTGCAGTAAATATACATGACCAATGGGTTCCTTTCTACACAAATAGGCCAATAGGCCTTTCTTCACTGTGGTTTATTGTGGACTAAGAGTCACTAATTTCTGGGGGCAGCTAGGTGATGCAGTGGATAGAGCATCAGACCTGAAGTCAGGAGGACCTGAGTTCAAATCTGACCTCAGACCAAACACTTGATACTTACTAGCTGTGTGACCCTAGGCAAGTCACTTAACCCCAATTGCCTCATCAAAAAGCAAAAAAAAAAAAAGAGTAACTAATTTCTGGTCTGAAAGTACTCTCATTCTTCACCCTTCCTTTCCTCTTACCACCAACTACCCAACCATCTAGAACACTTAATTTCCCTTCCTCTTCCAACAGGTCTCTCTTTCTCATCCATTCCTTTCTGGAGTAAGAGGAAGCCTAGGCTCATTAGATTGTAAGCTCCTTGAGGTCAGGGACTGTCTTTTGCCTCTTTTTGTACCCCCACCCCCAGCACTTAGCATGGTGCCTGGCACACAGAAGGAATTTAATAAATGTTTACTGATGATTAATGTTAAAGAGATGAACAGAGGGCTCTGAGGAGACCCAAACAACTTGGACCCCAGGAAGTCACATGGTGCCTTCTTCACAATAACACTGAAAGTTTAGGTATTAGTATCCTCATTTGTCAGATAAAGAAACTGAGGCCTGGAGGGGTTCTGCACTTAGTAATTAGAAAAGTTGGTACTTAACTAGACTAGCCGGGAGTGTAATACTTAGTACCTATGAAGTCTTACTACTACCCTGAACATTGTTGTGGTGCTAAAAAAAAATCACTTTAGCACTTTTAGAATAAAAGACTTTATCCTTCTATTGTTACAAGCCAAGTCTGGGGAAAGTATCAGCTGGCAAATAGAGAAGTGTGTCTCTGTGGGGTAAATGGGTTTCTGAATATGGACCATTTCCTACAGATACAGACAATATACGGAAAATGTGTAATCATGCTGAGTTTGCAACTGGCCCATCATTGGCCTTGGAGGAAGTTGGTTATGTTTTGGGGAAGGGAAGACAGAAACTTTTTAATCTGTTAGTCTTTCCTCAGCTTATGGGTCCTGAGATAGTCATACTGCTTTTCTTTTGGTTAGCTTTGCATGAGAACTGGGATCAAGAAGGCAAAATTTAGGGATTAGTGTAACTGCCTATGGGAAGCAGAAATGGAAATAGTCTAAAATAACATTGTTCATGAAAATAAAGGGAAAAGAGATTGCCCCCATCTTTCTCCCACTTCCAGCCCCCTTTTTTTGAGAGCTTCTAGGAACTAGGGTTTAAACTGCCCTTAGAAGGAAGGAGTATTATTAGCCTTCTTACCACTATCACCCTCAAATCCTTTACCCCATCTGCTATTCCAAGTCTCTGATTCCTCTTCCATAGGTGACCATCCTCATGTAAACCCTGCTACAGGAATGGAGATGGGGAAAACAACTCCCCACCATGCAGGAGTTTGCATCTCCTTCCTGCCACATCACAGCAGCGTCAGTGCTGCTAGACACTCCTCCTACTCCGTCTTTACTGATGTGCACAAGGCCTGGACTTCTCTGTGGAATCACTCAAACCTTGTCTTTAGAACCTGGCCTCTAGCTAAAGAAGACTGATTTCTCAGATACTGCAAGCTTGGAGGTTTCCTGGAGAGAACCTATAGGTTTAAAACTCCTGCAATCCAACATTCTAGTTACAGATTGCAGGGCTTTCCTAATCAAGATGATCCTAGAATCAAACCTTCTAATCAAATATGGGAGACTTCTTGTGCAGCACCAGCACCAAGCGTTATTTCATTTGTAAGACTGGGGGTGAGGAAGAAGAGAAGGCGGCCAAATCACATAGCGGTGCTAGAAATCTTGAGGTGGAGAGGGAAGCCTACATAGGACCATGTAGAAAGATGGGATCCACCACAATAATATGTTGATTGCTTGAAAAAAATAACAAAAAAACCTGTCTTTAGACTTAGTTCAAAACAATCAATTTAGAAGTCCTCAAAAGCCAATGGGTGGAAGAGAATGTTGTGGCACAGGAAGTCCGTTGTTATCTGCTGAGGAAAGGTGATCACATTCTATGGATTGTCTTTAAAGTGATAAGCCAATTCTGAGCTCTAGGGTTTAAGAATCTGGAGGTGGACAGCAGAGAGTGTTCCAGAAAAAAAAAAAACCTGTGAAAGTAACGCTTGGTAAGTAGGAAAGGAGGAAAAGAGTCCTGGTCTCACTCTCGTCCTTAGCCTCCTTTGCCTCTGTCCATTGGCCTGAGGTTGTTGTTAATTGTTTCCTCTCTTTGTGACTCTATTTGGGGTTTTCTTGGTGAAGATTCTGGAGTTGTTTACCATTTCCTTCTCCAGCTCATTTTACAAACCAGGAAACTGAGGCAAACAGGATGAAGTGACTTGCCCAAGGCTGCACAGCTAGTAAGCATCTGAAGTTAGATTTGAACTCACATAGATGACTCGTTCTGACTCCAGGCCCAGCACTGTATCCATTGTCCCACTCAGCCTTGTTCTCAATCTCCTTGCCTCTTCTCTTTGGCCTGAGAAGGAACTTTTAAATTGCAGAAGGTTGGAGGAATTGGACATTTTGTCAGAATCCCGGCAGCAGAACCCTGGGACAGCAGCAGCTGATGGCAGTCCCTGCTTTGGGAGCTGATAACAAACTAGGCGCAGTGAGGAAAGGCGGCTTCAGGACTCCATAGGAAGCCTGCCAGAAAGCTGTGAGGTGCCTAAAGGGAACTTGAAAGGTGCCTTAATAAGGAGCCAAGGTTTCCAGCAACAAGGAGCTGGGAGGGGCCATTCTGCCACATTTACTCCCTAATCTTGAGTCCCTTTCCCCCTCAACTCCCTACTTGTAGGAGAGTGTGACAGTCACAGACTTTTGGGAGGGATGCTTTGGACCAAAGGTTAGTACTATACCATGTGAGTAAAATACGCTTTCTAAAAGCTAATTAAACCTGATTGACAAATGGGTGTCCATTGATAATCATATCAATGGGGGTTCATGAGCTTTAGAAACCACCCCCAGTGCCTCAGGGCTACCCCTAGAACTCTGAGGGAACCAAGCCACTCAGACGATGCTGGCCCAACCTACCAGTGTAAGTGAGCACTGAGTGAGTAAAGCCTGTTTGATTCCTCCTCCTGCCCTCTGCCATTGTGGGCCCCTGACTTCTTCCCTTTATCTCTTCTTCACCCCCAACTTCTCACTAGCATCCCCAAGATCTCTGTCCGGCCCTCTTCCATCATTATTTTTCCACCCACGTCTGTGAGATATATCGAGTGTTCAGAGGGGATAGGCACCTCTGAGGGCCTACTGAGCTTTTCTCAAGGCTGTTCATCCACTTTTGATGACACCTCTCAGCCACGTTTCACTCATAGCTCCAAAAAGCTGTAGCATAAGCAGCAGCCATACTGCAGTAAAACCTTCTTGGTAGCAGGCCAAACCAGGATGAGGCTAACCAACAGACCTTGAAACTATTGGCGAGTTGTGGAAATGTCTACCCCATGCATGTGAAGATGTTTCCCAGTGGAATGGGCAGATGAGAAGAATTTGTTCCAAAGGCCATGAAGGTGGCTGAAGCAGGCAGTGTGGAACACTTGGAGTTTGGTCAGGAACTGAAGATGCCAAGGTCATCCACTGTATACCAGGCCATCACCAGTCAGCCTGACTTTTGTCCTGCCGCTGGCCTTCAACGACTCTGGAAGAGAGAGTGAAACTGATGACTTTGCACAACTCTGCCTCACTTCGATCTAATTCACATGCAAATCAAGACATTACCCATGAACCCACTGGTCCTCTTAGAAAAAGGACAAACAATAAAAACAACAAACCCATGTCTGCACACAGAATCTACTTTGCTGCCTTTACCCCTCTCACTGACAATGCCTGAAGGATATTTTTTCTGTTTTAATATACTAAAAAAGTAAACATTGCACATATTTAAGTCATTTGGTTCTAACTCAAGACGGATCAATTAAATATAACAATGAGGAGTTTATGGCATAGCGATCATACTCATTTCCCAAAATTATTCTGATCAATTATTTATGTATCTAATTTATATATAAATATTTGTAATATATATAAAATTCATTTTTGCACTTTCAAAGTCAAAGATTTCCTATCAAAGAATTTTAGCACAAGAATTTATGACATAAGAAATAATTTGGCTCATTTGTATTAGATTAAATAGATATGCACATTAGTCTTGTTTTTTTTTCTTTTGGTGTGCGTGTTTTGTTTTGTTTTGTTTTTTAGGCAATTGGGGTTAAGTGACTTGCCCAGGGTCACACAGCTAGTAAGCGTCAAGTGTTTGGTCTGAGGCCAGATTTGAACTCAGGTCTTCCTGACTTCAGGGCCAGTGCTCTATACACTGCGCCACCTGGCTGCTCCAACATTATTCTTGTTCTTGCCGATAAATTGGAGAGCGCTATCAAATCTTCCATCTGCCAACTCTATTTGACCTGCTTTTTTATCCATGTTGAGATCACCTTCAAAAAGTGGCGATCACTTGTGTTCTCAAATGGAGAAATTGCCTCTGATTTTCTCCTAGTCATAGCAAAGCAGTAGGAGACCAGTCAGTATTATGGAACCTCATCCTTCCCCTTTTCCAGCTGTGTACCTGCAACACTCCACGTTATACCAGATTATTTTTGTTTTGTTTTGTTTTTGCTTTGCCCAGAAATGCATCTACGAATAATTCAAGGCAAGGTTACTAGATTTCTCCATCCCTGCTATGTAGCACTCAATAGAAAAATAAGCCCAAAGGAATCCAGTCAAATAGTCTTTGAGTAAGTAGGGAATGAATCATGTGACTCAGAGAAATAAACCCTCACTAATAGTTTTAAGGAGATGATGACAGTTGAGAGCATGACATTACTGACAGCTTGTTCTAGGATTTGTTAGCCACAGGTGGTAATTTCAGCTGCTGATACATGAGCTTGGACGGTATTTTTCCTTTTTTTTGGTAACAGTTATTGCTCTTGCCCTTTTAATAATTAATGCAAGGATTTTGGTTGGTCTGTGTGCAGAAGGGATGTTTGCTCACTGCCTGGGGGGATGGGAAGTGATACTGTGTGTACCAAAGACTCAGAAAAGGGAAAATCAAACAAACCCTGGCTGCCCAAAGATTTTGTTTTTCATAAGCTTGTTTAGATTTATTAATTCACATAATTAGTATGCAGAATGCTCAGGTGAGCTGTTTGTGAATTTACGGAGGTTGCTAGGAAGAGATTTACAAAATGTCTAAAGTTCAAAAAATATTTTTATTGTGGAATTTATATCTGATCATTCTGATACCACCCAAGGATCAAAGTCTTTATCAGTGCTCTGTCTTAAAATGCCCCCATGAGGCACTGCAGGATTACATTGATTACCTTAGAGAGGATGGGAATATGAGGGGTAGAGAAGCAAAACATCTTACTCAGTATCACATACAATAAGGACAGAAAATACATTCCCACTTTGGATAATTTGTTTTGGTTACTAGATTTCACACTCAGCATATGTGTGGATGTGTCTGTGCTTTCTCCTTTAACTTAAAAAGATCTATATTTTCAAGAACATGGGCTGTCCCTGCACTCATGTAGACTGCAACCCCTCAGCATATTAGTGCACAGTTTTAAGACTTGGTCATAATTTATCATTAGTGAGGAATCTTACACACATAGGTGGGTCCTTGGATGGCTATCCATTACCAGACTTATGTTCAAAGCTATCCTGTCCTGCTGGCAGCCACCTAATAGAATTTGCTTTCTGTAGCCATAGCTATTGAGAAGTCAGGGTCACCTCCATGTCATGATGAAACCTTGGACCAAGATACAAATATAGAGGTCATAACATTGGTTGTATCCTTTGTTCTTGAAGAGAACCAAAATGTCATCACTATGGTAGGGTCAATATACAGTGTGTCTGAATGTGTCTGAATGAACCAATACATGCTCTAAAGGCTCTACTAAAGGTCAGGCACAAATAGTGCATATAAACATTTAGAGCGGAGACATATCTAAATTTGCACATCTCACATTTCCTTTCAGCTACTGAAATTCTTCTTGGCTCAGAGTCCAGCACCTTCATTGATGTGGGCATGCCATGCTAGACATTCCTGTGACAGTGTCTCGCAATCGACACTAAAGTTCCTCAGCAAAAGTTTGAGTGTCCTTGTATTGCTTCTTCTGACCTCTCTGTGAGTGCTTGCTTTGACTGAGTTCTCTGTAAAATAGTCTTTTAGGCAAACATATATTTGACATTGGAACAAGGTGGACAGCCCATTGGAGTTGGGCTCTGGCACTCTGTAGTAGAGTTTGAATGTTTTGCTGTCCAGCTCAAGAAAGGACCCTAGTGTCTGGCATCTTATCTTTCCAGCAGACTTCAGAATCTTCCTAAGACAATTCAGTTTCTGGACATATGCTACTTATTTATAAATCTTACTCTTTAGGAGTGCATGAATTTTGAGGCTTCAGTTATGATCCTGATAATAATTTACTCAATCTTGCTGAAAGTGAACAAAAGCTCTGATTCTGGAGATAGAAGGACTAGGTTCAGATAAGGCCTCTGAGTCTTACCATCTGTATGATCTTGGATAAGTCACATAATTCTTTGTCTCATGGCACTTATATTCTATCTCATATTACAGTTTTGGGCCCCCCTGGGCCTCAGTCTCCCCACGTGTAAAATATGGAGGTTGTACTAGATGTTATCAAGATCCCTACCATTATCATAGCCTCTATAAGTCTACAATCCTACAGTGATGTATTCTTTCCTCTTTCAGAGAACTCATCCCTGACAGTGCCTATTAGTTGTCCATCATCTCATTATGAACATGCCTTTAGAACTTTCATTAACTTGAAGATGGTTAATGTGTTCAGCTCCTGATGCAAGATTTCTCTGTGGAGACCCATAGCAGCCTCTGGAACTTCCCAACTGATATATCCACACTAAGATTTCAAGTGATTCCTGCTTTAAAAGTGCTTGTCTTTCTCTTTGTTGACTTCTGCTCTGAATGCCATCATAGCTATTAATTACATTGTTGGTGTAATGGGTTGTTCTTTAGTCCCAGTGTGGGGTCTGAGCGGAGAAGAGCACTTCATCCTAAATAAACAGATGGTTATGGATTTGCTTCACAGTGAGGGTCTGGGCAACTCATTTTGAACATTTCCTATTCACAATAGATGGTTTGGGCAGCACAGCTCAATCTCTTGTGCTGCCTTGGTTTTTGTGCAGCTTTCGGGGTCTTTGTGAGTAAGAGACTTCATTTGACATCTCTGGGATGCTTCTGTGATTCCCTTTACACCTCATTTGTTGGTTTCTCACCAT
This sequence comes from Phascolarctos cinereus, assembly GCF_003287225.1. Taxonomy (NCBI): domain Eukaryota; kingdom Metazoa; phylum Chordata; class Mammalia; order Diprotodontia; family Phascolarctidae; genus Phascolarctos; species Phascolarctos cinereus. The sequence goes on from NW_027556180.1 coordinate 14,189,184, forward strand.
CTGTAATGGTACATATGTTTCCATTATAGATGCTGGATCAGATAGTCTTCCTATTGTTATACCGAGAAATGAGCGAGTTGACGACCCAAGCTAATTTTAAATTGTGGACTTTATTAGTGCTCGGCTGCCAGGGATATTCACATCCAAATCAAGCAGCCCCCATCAGGGGTTGAGCTAGGGTTTATATAGGGAGTATACAGGACAGGGAGGGGGATGGATCTTTGAAGTCTGGCAAGAGGAAGAGGTTTTTTGCGGGGGGGGGGGCTGGTCAAGGACACCCTTCTCCCTCTGTGTAGATATGATAATGCTCTGCAAACTTTCTCACAATGGAGGTTTCCAGAGACATGATCTGAGGACTGGAGCCTGAGCAGCCAGATAAGGGTCTTGCTAAGGAATCTGGAGTTTTCCATGGCCTAAAGGGTTCTACTACCCAAATGGTAAAATAATGTTCTGCATTACACTATCAGCCCCATCTCAATGCAGAGATGACCCGGAGCTGAAAGGCAATTCCAAGGCTTCTAGTCACATGGTACAGTAGAAGAAGCTCTGGTTTTCAAGTCAGAGGAGTGAAATTCTAATCATTCCTCTGACATACGCTTCCTGTGGGACTTTGGACAAATTATTTACCTTCCTTGAAACTCAGCTTCCTTATCTATAAAATGAGGAAATTAGAGAAGAGAGCCCTGTCTAGCTCTTCATCTATGATTATAAGCTCTGATCAATCCTACAAGCCAGAGAGCATTTGTGGGCAGCCAAGAGATGGGCTTTATTTCTTTCCAAGGACTATTCCTTCCAGGATGAGCTGGCTGGCCACATGGTGATTGATTTTTTGGAGGAAATGACTCAAAAAAACACCTCTAAAGGTGGAGAGGGATTGGGAGCTGCAGTGGAGGAAATAACCACAGCAAACAGGAGCACAGACAATTGAAGTTCAGAAGTAAAGGGATCACACTTAGCAATTCAAATGTACTTTTCTCCATGCTTCCAGGGCCTGGCCCTTCAATCATCCCCACCTTGAAAAGGAACACAATGGAACCATTATTTTCATCCATCCCTTTGATTTGGTCTTTATATTCCCAGTGCCTGGTGTTTTATACATAGTAGGTGCTTTGAAATGCTTGCTCAACTGAATTTAATTATTCAAACTAAGCAGTCCAATGTTTTGGTGACACAGTCCACTCAAATGCATTTTTTATCAGTCAGGAGCTTGCAAATCCCATAGAAAAGAAATGACTTTCCCTTGCTCTATATTTTATTTATGTGAAATTTCAGATGCTCATCTCTTAATTACACACTTCCCAGATAGACTGCATTTCATTTCCCTAAGGGGAATTTTCCAACAATAAATATAACAGGTATTCTTAGCTATTTCTGTAATGCATAATCAAATGTTAATAAATCAGATGTGTGGCTTGGTGAAATAGATTGTAATTAAAGGAACTGATTATTGTATCATAATTTGGATATGAATATAAATTCCTTAAAAGCAGGAAATAATCGATATGCATTCATTTGCTTCCTTTTCATATTTTCAAGTAAAAATCCAATCCAACAAACATTTTTGAGTGCTTATTATGTGCAAGGCATAGGAGATGCAAAAACAGAAATAAAAGCAGTCTCTACTATCAAGTGGCTTACATTCTACTGGGGTGTACACTGTGGAAACCCGACGCTTACAGACATAATACCTTGAGGAGCATGGCATCATACCATTGGAAGGTAGGATCCTTGAAGGCATGTTTGGCCTTTGTTATATCTCCAGTGCTTAGCACAAGACTTGGCTCATAGTAGGTATTTAAGAAATGTCTGTTGATGATGATAGCGATAGTATTAATTGGAGGAATTGGGAAAAGCTTCTCGGAAGGGGGGCACATGAAAAGAGCCTTGGAAGAAGCCTCATCATTAGTTACAAAAAGTCTAAATTTCCATTGTGTGTATGTGTGCCAGCCTTTTATTTCAAAAATCATATCATGAAAAATACTTTAGGTGAAAATGTGAATTTTAGATAATAAAGGATTATTGCTGTTGTTCAGTCATTTTCAGTCACATCTGACTCTTCTGAACCTTTTCAGGATTTTCTTGGCAAAGACACTAAGTGGTTCACCATTTCCTTCTCCAGCTCATTTGACAGATGAGGAAACTGAGGCAAACAGTGTTAAGTGATTTGCCCAGGGTCATATAGCTAGTAAGTATCTGGGGCCACATTTGAATTCAGGAAGATGAGTCTTCCTGACTCCAGACCCAGCACTCTATCCACTGTGACACCTGGCTCCCCCTATATATAAATGTTGGGTTTCAGGAGATGCTGTATTTGCTTCTGGGGCAACACATAGATGGACACAGAAGTTCCTTCTTCTCATATTCATTAAATTCCAAATCTAAGCCAAGTGCAATAAGGGGTACTAACATGAGTGACCTCATATTCCCATTCTTACTGAATTTCACTCTAGTATAAGAGTTAAGATAAATAGTTATTTAACTACAGCCTGGTATAGTAGACAGAATGCTATGTTTAGAATCAGGAGACCTAAATTCTAATCCCACCTCTACAACACATGAGCTGCATAGCCCTAGGCAGCTCTAGAACTACAAATAAAGATGAATTGTCAACATGCATCAGTGGATGATTTTACACCTGAAGTTTTCCATCTCATTGAAATTACAGATCCTAATTTAAAAAAAAAAAACAACAACACTCCTCCAATAAAGTAAAAGCAACACCCTTGAACTGAAATTCACAGTCAAATGGGATCTCTCATGAGACAGGGAAATCAAATGCTGTGGGAGTTCACAGGAAGAAAAGATTATTTCTAGATGGACAGATGAATGAGGGTAGAGATGATGGGGGAAGGCTGGGCAGAGCAGGGAGGACATTTTAGGCCGAAGAAACAATATTAGCAAAGGTACTGAGGTGTGAAAACATGGGGAATATTCTGGAATTTATGTCTTTCTTGACACTAATGATCAAAGGATACCTGGAATGTGATAAACATTTCAGTTTGATTTAAGGTATGTGTGAAGGGAAAATAATACTGATGACATGATTAGAGTTATGATTTAGGAAAGTATAGGGGAGTGACTGTAGGTGAAGAAGCCAGTAAGAAAGCACTTATTGTAATTTGGGCAAGAGTTAATAAGTTTCTGAAGTAGGATGTTGACATAGGGGAATGGAAAGGAGGGAACAGATTGAGAGAATGAGGAGGTAGAATTGACTGGCAAGGGATTGGTTGGTGGTCAGTGGGCATGAGGTACAATTCAAGTCAAGTCAACAAATGTTGATTAAATATTGAATAGGTGCCAGGAAAAGTGCCAGGTACTGGGGATACAAAGAAACTGTCCACAAGGAACTTAGATTCTACTTGAGGGAAACTAATGGGCACAGATAAGCAAATATACAGTTACCTTAGGCAGAAGAAAGCAGAAACCACTGGTGACATGTGAGAAGGATGCATGAACGTAGGGGATCTGAGAAGAGCCTTGGAAGATAGTCCTGAGAGGAGGAAATGAGGATTCAGTGGATTCCAGACATCAGGAAAGGCCACAGAAAGGTTCAGAGATGGAACAACAAATGAATTATTATGTCATTGCCTATTTTGTTTGGAATATGATATAGACAAAGCAGAGTAATAAGAAATATATCTGGAAAGATAGGTTGGAGAATTAGCAGAATAGAGACTTGGTCTATGATTTCACTACTATAGGTAGAGAACTCTCAGATGAGGGAACCACTTCTACCAGGGATGCTTGGCAGCTTCCCTGCAACTTACTGACATAGAGAATTTCCTAAAGCAGAGTCAACAGTTCACTGCAGGGAGCTCTTCCTGGTGGGTTTTAGGTGAGGAAGATGGTTATGAGCTGCCAGATTGGGGGAAATGCTACCCCATTTCTTCAACTGGTCACCACGAGTCTATGCTCCAGTACAACCACTATTTCTTTTGCCCTTTTTGAATTTTTTTCCCCTGATTTTAAGTAAATTAATAGGATGAGATGGTTGGAAATATAACCTCTTTCAAAAATCATAAGGTTATATCTGTGGGATATAATGTTGGAGAAGAAAGTATGAAAAAAAGATAGTTTCTGCCCTCAAGGGCCTTAAAATCCAGTGGGAAAGCTATCACAGAAATAGCAACTGAAAGGCGGGTGAGGAGGAGGGGAAGGCACCAGAAGGGTATGGCATAGCAGCCCTCTGACTGAAGTTCATGGCTCCACCCCCACCCCCCCAATCAGAGGGACACAGGGTAGTGATGACGTGGCAGACCAAGGCTGATGGGATCTAGCAGGAACATGAGATTTTCTCAATAATGATCTTCCTGAAACATGGCTTAGAAATCACCAAAGACCCCAAAGTAGTGCCCTGAGGTGAGAAATGAGGAGATTGAGAAATGAGATGAGGAAGATTAAAAGAGGCATCAATGTTCCCTCTTCCACCATGTTGTTGGTTTTGTTGTTTGTCCTTCCTTCTCAAAGAGGACTATGACGTCAGGAAGGTGATGCCATGACTTGCCAATGAATTGGATTTAAGTGAGGGAGGACTGTGCAAAGTCACCAGCCTCACTTTCTCCTCTGGAGCCATCTGTGTTCAGTGGCTAGATATAGATCAGGATGACTGGAAATGGTCCCCCTCTGTCACCAAAGTAAGTAATAGAGACCAATGGAGCTGGCCTCCCACACAGTCCCACCTAAGGATCCTCTCCTGAGGCATCAGTTCACAGTGCCTCTGGATGCCGTTCATTGATCAATGTGTAAATTGCCAAGAAGCAGTGACATAGCAGGAAGGCCATACTGAGAATAGAAAGAATATAGAGAGACAACATCTGAGAAGAGAACCTTGCAGGCTACTTACTTAAGTGTGTATGGAGGGATGGAAGGGTCAAACAATGCTGGAATCAGGTTCAGAAGACCTGAGTTCTAGACTTGAAGCTTTTATCTGGGTGACCTTTAGCCAGTTTCACAACCCCATCAGCTCTCATTTTCTTCATCTGCCAAAGAATATAATTTACTAGAGCACCTCTGAAGTATCATCTGATTTTAAAATCTCATGACCCTAATATGGAATTTTATGAAATCATAAAAACAGTCCTCCAATGCAGTACTTTTGCTTAAAGTCCTCTTCCTCTTGCTTGTGAATTTTAAATTGAAATCTCTTTTATCTCTTGTCACTTGGAAATGTGACTCCCTCTGGTGTAATTCTACTTGTAGTTAGGGTTGATGGCTGAACTGCCTGTCCTGGCTTATCACAAGACTTACTCTTCATACTAAAGATCAGCAAATGCTAGAGAAAGTCACTTCAAGCAGTTGTATATTCACCTTCCCTGGAGGCCTTGAGAAGAATTGGATCATTTTTCAGGGACTGCTGCCTGATAAACATGCTTGAGCTTGAAGACTAGGGAATCCACAGGAAAAACTCATGAGGTCCTTTTCAGGTTTGTGATCTAGTACAGTGCCAAAAATATTATTATTTATGCTGCCATTCAAGGGGAGGAGACATGGATAAGTGGGAGAGAAGAAAGAATCAATGAACATGAATTGCACAAGTTAAGACGGCAAGCAAAAAATGACTCAACTAATCTGCCCCCAAGAATTCACTGAATGCCAACTGTGTCCAACATACAATTTAACACAATTGGGAAAATTAGGTCTTCACACTAATTGGTATTGTTTATTTCTTGAGATGGGGTGAGGGAAGAAACCTTGAGACACTGGCCCCTGTGCTCAAGCCCCTGGAACTGTACAGGAGGTCACTGCCAATGTGGGGAGCAGGATAGAATGGGCCAAGGCTACTTCAATTTGGATATAGTTCCTGTTACACATCACTTGGTAGCTTCTTACTTTAGCATATTATACTTGCTAAGTGAAAAGTTCTGATGTTTCTAAAAGCAGAAGGAACACAAGCACTATGGAGCACCCTTTAAATTTCAGCACACTGAGACAAATTCCCACTCCTCTTGTTATAGGTATGGCTCTGTAAAGGCTGACTATATAGCAATACTGTGGATGCCATGTATTGTCCAGGGAAGGGGGCGCCTATTTAGGTTCACTTGAAATATTAAGAGAATCAGAGTAAGTTCTTGAACACATTGGGTGGATCCCTTATAGAGGCCTTACAGAAAGGCATAGACAAGAATATTCCAGGAATAGAAGATACAATCTTCACTAGTGAAAGAAAAACCCACATTGATAAAATCACAGACTCATCTAAGAATCTAATCAATAGTCATAAGATCTGAATTCTCTCCTTGGTTCTACCTCCAATTAATCTTATTGACCTCTTGAAAGTCATTTCATGTGCATACCCTTTGACCCAGAAGTAGCACTTCTAGGTCTGTACCGCAAAGATATCATCAAAATAGAAAAAGGACCCACATGTACAAAAACATTTATAGCCCCTCTTTTCATGGTGGCAAAGAACTGGAAATTGAAGGGATGCCCAACAACTGGGGAATGGCTGAACAAGTTGTGGTATATGAATGTAATGGAATACTATTGTGCTATAAGAAATGATGAGCAGGTGGACTTCAGAAAAACCTGGAAAGACTTGTATGGACTGATGCTGAGTGAAGTGATCAGAATCAGGAGAACATTGTACACAGTAACAGACACATTGTGCAATGACTAACATTGATAGACTTAGCCCTTTTCAGTAATGCAAGGATCTAAGACATCTCCAAAGGTCTCATGATAGAAAATGCTATCCACATCCAAAGAAAGAGCTATGGAGTTTGAATGCAGATTGAAACATACTATTTGCTATTTTTTTTTCTTCTGTTTGTTTTGTATCCTCTTTCTGGAGATTCCTCTTATTGGTTCTAATTCTTCCTTACAACATGACTAATATGAAAATGTTTAATAGGAATATATATGTATCATCTATATCAGATTGTGCACCTTTTTGGGGGGGGAATGGAGAGGAAGAAAATTTTTAAACTCAAACGGTTATGGAAGCGATTGTTGATAAATCAAAATAAATTAATAAAAAATTTAAAGCAAAAGAAAGTCATTTCATTTCTCTGAGTCTAAATTTCTTCATCAACTATTAAGAGATTTGACTAGGTAATATTTAAGGTATTTTCTTGTCCTAAAATTCTAGATTATAGAAAATTCTTGATTCCAAATGTAATCTGGACCCCTTCATTTAAAAAAAAAGCTTTGGAAAAATATAGAAATTTTAGAACAATAATGTTAATTATACTGAGAGCTATTTGTGTAGTACATGCTTTTTTTTACTTTTAAATATATTTTTCATTAAATATTTCCCAATTACATGTAAAAATTAACACTCATTTTTTGAAATTTTGAGTTCTTAATTTTTTTCCTTCTGCCCCATCCGTTCCCCACCCCTTGAGAAGGAAGGCAATCAATGTAATATGGACTATACATGTGAAGTTGTACAAAATATATTTCCATATTAGTTATGTTGCAAAAGAAAGCACACACACACACACACACACACACACACACTCACACACACACACACACACAGAAAAATAAAGTTAAAAAGTATGCTTCAGTCTACACTCAGAGTTCATCAGTTCTCTCTGTAGAGGCGGGTAGCATTTTTCATGATTGGTTTTTGGAATTTGCTTGGGTTACTCTCTTCATCAGAGTAGCTAAGTCTTTCACAGCTGATCAGCCTTACACTTTTGCTGTTATTGTGTTTTATACTGCCTTAAAGCTTATAAAGTGCTTCATTTAATTTGAACCCCATGTATGGCAGATGGAGAATCTGAGATTCAGTGAGGTTGTGACTCAATTATAATCAAATAGTTGGCAACTGTCAGAGATGAATTCAGTTCTTACTCTTCTTGGCTCACCATTCTATCCACTTCAACATTGAAAAAATATAAATAAAGACTAAGTGAATTTCAGCCATTTATTTGGGAGAAGAGAAGGCCAAGGTTGCTTTACAGGTAGTGAATATATTTAGGGTTATTCTGTGGAGGCTAATAATAAACAATAAGGAAGGTATCTTATCGGTATTGTTATTCTATAAGTAAGAAAGTCCTTAATGTAAATCCTTAATTAAACTCTGAAACCAAGAACTGAGGCAGGCTGTGGAATCTCCTTCCCAGAGGACTTTTAAGCATAAGATAGTTACCTATCTGTCTGGAATAATTGAGGGGAAGTCTGCCTACAGGCAGAGGACAGAGAGCAAATGACCTCTTGAGGTTCCTTTCAGTTTGGTGTTTGCACAACTTAAAATAGTCTTCTTTGACACTCAGCCAATAGCAACTATCTAAGTTCATGAATCATTTAATTACAGGTAAGCTTTGGGCCAGTAGTACAAACATTCTTGAAAGCCTTAGGCCCTATGCGCTCAGGAGAAAATAACATCTCATGAATTTTCAATAAACCAAACAGTACTATTTCCATAATGAAAGATGGAATGCTAAAAAGGAGTGACAGGGCTTCCAAGGGGGAGCTTGGAAGAGAGAAGAGGACCTTCTATTTGGGACTTTGATCTTACAGTAAAGATATGGGGGGAAACTAGGAGTTTATAGTAAGACAACCAGATTGGATTGTAGCAAAATTTGGCCTGGTACTACTTTGCGTATTTTACATAAATTTGCATAATGATATTGAAGAACTAAGGAAATTGACCTAACTTGAACTTCTGAGCATAGTAAAGTTAGTATCTATATCTCTGGAGGGAGTTTCCCACACAGGAAATTCTCTACACCACTGAAGTTGCTGGACCAGAACTACCCTTTCTCCCTGGCCACAAAAAAGGACTGGAAAAGGAGGTGGGCCAATCTTCTGGTAAAAGAAAGAAAGAGATGGATTATCCAAGTCCCACACTGGTGCCCACAAAATATAAAAAGATTTGAAGGAAGGATGGACTCCAACATGCCGGGGATCTCATATATAGAGCGTTAATTTTTTATTGGTATTATTTGTTTATGTCACCTGCAGTTCCAAATATATCCCATTCCCTCCTCTCCCCAGAAAGTTTCTTCCTGTAATAAAGAGAGGAAAGAAGAAAGGAAGGAAGGAAGAGTTCATTAAAATTAACCAGTGTTCCATACAAATAGTACTCCATTTCAGCAAAGGGTAATAAATGAGTTTCTTCATCTACAGAAGATTTATGGCGGGGGGGGGATATAAAAATCCTTGCAAGATGAGGAGTATATGGTTTTCTATCTGTATTGATAGAGGGGGTATTCATATCTTTGGACTTATGGATCAAATAAATTATTTAAATTCAACAACCTCTTTCTACCGACATGATCCTTGCTATAGAAATGGACCCTAATATCAAGATCTGTGCACAAAAGCCCCTCTTCCTTTGAACTGGATCATTATTCTCCAAAAAAAATGCAGATATAATTGTCCAGCCACTGTCTGGGATACAGGAGAGATAATGGAGAGCAGGGAGGAATAGGGAAGGAAATGGAATCTGTTATAATTGGTAATAGGCAAGTAAATGTGAGTAATTCCTGGTAAATTCCTAGAATATATTATTAAAGACACTAACTCTGTGACTCTGGGAAAATAACTTCACCCTGTTTGCCTCAGTTTCCTCCTCTGTAAAATGAGCCAGAGAAGGAAATGGCAAACCACTCTGGTATCTTTGCCAAGAAAATGCCAAGTAGGGTCACAGAGAGTCAGATATGACTGAAACAACTGAACAACAACAAAAATTATTAAAGAGTGAACATATAAAAAATTTTTTTGTGATAATAAAAATCCAGCACAACTTCATCAGGAAATGGTGCTGCCACAGACATGACAAGGTTGCTAAACTAGTGGATCAGGGGAATACTGCAGGAACAGCTCCCCTCGATTTTAGAGAAACATTTCATCAAGTCTCTAAAACTTTTTATATAGAAAACATGGAGAGACATGTGCTGGATGATACAATTAAATGGATATAAAACTTCTTGTCTCTGTCTACACGATAATCATTAGTTAATGGTTTGATGACAGCTTTGAAGAAAGTCCCTTGAAGTTGTCCCAGTGATCTGAGCTTGGATCTTAGCTATTTGACATTTTTATTGATGCCTTGGATGAAGGCACCAGTGCTAGGCTTCTCAGAATTACAGACGACAGAAAGCTGAGGGGGGAGAGAGAGAGAGCCCACTGAATACCAGAGTTAGGATCCATAAAGGTCATGAAAGATTAGAACATTGTACCAAATCTAAGAAGATGAAACTTAATAGAGGTAAATATAAAATCTCACAGTTGGGCATAAGAAATTGATTTTACCGGAACAACATGAGGGAGGAAAAATTAGGTACTAATTTATTTGAAAAAGCCTCAGAGAAACAAAGACAAAAAGAAAGGCAACCCTACCCCTCAGAAGCTTATGTTTTAATCACCAAAAACACAATTTCCACTAGGTAACAGCTACCTGCATTACAAAATAAAGTGTAGAAGATATTACCTAATCTCAATGAAATTTCCCTTGCAAACATAAATTTATTGATTAACATCTAGCCTTAATGATAGCACCCTTTTAAGTTTAGCAAAGTACCCACAGCTATAGGTTCTATTATTATCCCCACTTTCTAGGTGAAGAAACTGAGACCCAGAGTGCACTTGCCCCAGGTCACAGGGCTAAGTAGTGCCTGAGGCAGGCTTTGCTCTCAGATATTCATGATTTCAAGGTTTTCTTGAGGGGAAATGTTTTGTTTTGTTTTGTTTTGTTTTGTTTTTTAGACTGCTAAATTCATACTGGTGGGAGAGATTAAGAAGTATGGAATGAGTCTTCATAAACAAGAAATTCTAGATGATTGCTTCTGCTATGGGAGGAGAAGAAAATATAGCCTATCTCTAGAAATAGGAAGTATTTAGGGAAGCTTGGGGTTATGGGTAGCTGAAAAAGCCTTGGTTCTGTAATTCATTTTTTTTTTCCTATGAGGCAAAATAAAAACAAAAAGCGTTGAAATGAAAAGTGAAAATGGAGTCAAAGTGCATAGAGAGCTGAGCCTGTAGTCAGGAAGACATGAATTCAAAACCTGCTTCAGGAACTTTCTAGTTGTGTGACTCTGGGTAAGTCATTTCATTTCTGTCTGTCTGTCTCAGTTTCCTCATCTATAATTTGGTCAGTCAGTCAAAAAAGCATTGATTAAGCACCTACTATGTGCCAGGCATTGTGCAAAGCACTAAGGGATATAAAATGAGGCAAAAGACACTTCAAAGGGGCCACAATCTAATGGGGAAGACAACAAGCAAAACAAATATAGCCTGGCAAGCTCTATACAGGTTAAATAGGAAATGTTAACTGAGAGAAGGCACTAGAATTAAAAGGGGAAAAGTTTCCTGTTGAAAATGCTATTTTTTAAAATTTCTTTTCTTTTTTAAAGTTTATTTATTTTTAGTTTTCAACATTCACCTCCACAAGATTTTAAGTTCCAAATTTTCTCCCCATCTCCCTCCTCCCCCCACCCCAAGAAGGCATGCATTCTAAATACCCCTTCCCCTAATCTGCCCTCCCTTCTATCTCTCCCCCTCTTCTTTTATGCCCTTTCCCTTCTATTTTCCTATAGGGAAGGATAGATTTCTATACCCCATTTCCTATATTTCTTATTTCACAGTTGCATGTGAAAACAATTTTTTTAACATGTGTTTTTAAAGCTTTGGGTACCAAGTTTTCTCCCTTCCTCTCTTCTCACTCACCCTCATTGAAAAGGCAAACAACTTGATACAGGTTATACATGTGTAGTTATGCAAAATACTTCCACAGTAGTCTCCTTGTAAAAAACAAACTGTATTTCCCTTCATCCTATCCTGCCCCCCATTTATTGTATTCTCTCTTTTGACACTGTCCCTCCTCAGAGGTGTTTGCTTTTGATTACCCCCTCACCCAATCTGCCCTCTCCTCTATCATTCCCCCTGCTCTCTTGTCCCCTGACCCACCCATTTTCCTGTAGGATAAGATAGATCCATGCCCAATTAAGTGAGTATGTTATTCCCTCCTTAAGCCAAATACTATGAGAATAAGATTCACTCATTCCCCGTCACCTTCCCCCCCCTTCTCCTCCACTGTAAAAGACTTTTCTTGTCTGTTTTATGTGAGATAATTTACCCCATTCTACCTCTCTCTTTCTCCTTCTCCCAGTATAATCCTCTCTCATCCCTTAATTTTATTCTCCATATATCACCCCTTCATCTTCAACTCACGCTGTGTCCTCTATCTATCTATCTATCTATCTATCTATCTATCTATCTATCTATCTATCTATCTACATACATTTAATTTTTTTCCCCTCCAACTACCCTAATACTGACAAAGGTCTCATGAGTTACAAATATTATCTTTCCATGCAGGAATGTAAACAGTTCAATTTTAATGATTTTTCTTCCCTGTTTACCTCTTTATGTTTCACTTGAGTCTTGTATTTGAAAGTCAAATTTTCTATTCAGCTCTGGTCTTTTCATCAAGAGTGTTTGAAAGTCCTCCATTTTACTGAAAATCCATTTTCCCCCCTGAAGGATTATACTCAGTTTTGCTGGGTAGGTGATTCTTGGTTTTAATCCTATCTCCTTTGACCTCTGGAATTATTATATTCCATGCCCTGTACTCCATTAATGTAGAAGCTGCTAAATCTTGTGCTATCCTGATTGTGTTTCCACAATACTTGAACTGTTTTTTTCTAGCTGTTTGCAATATTTTCTCCTTGATCTGGGAACTCTGGAATTTGGCTACACTATTCCTGGGAGTTTTCCTTTGGGGATCTCTGGTTCTAAAATATCAGGGCAGTTTTCCTTGATAATTTCTTAAAAGATGATGTCCAGGCTCTTTTTTAGATAGTGGCTTTCAGAGAGTCCAATAATTTCTAAATTATCTCTGCTGGAGCTATTTTCCAGGTCAGTTGTTTTTTCAAGGAGATGTTTCACATTGTTTTCTATTTTTTCATTCTTTTGAATTTGTTTTACAGTGTCTTGATTTCTCATAAAGTCACTACCTTCCACGACTCCCTTTTCCATTTGGCCAATTTTGTTCTTTAAGGCATTCTTCTCCTCACTGGCTTTTTGGACCTCTTTTGCCATTTGGGTTAGGGTGTTTTTTTAAGGTGTTATTTTCTTCAGTATTTTTTTGGGTCTCCTTTAGCAAGCTTTTGACTTACTTTTCATGATTTTCTTGCATCATTTGCATTTCTCTTCCTAGTTTTTCCTCTACTTCTCTTACTTGTTTCTCAAAATCCTTTTTGAGCTCTTCCATGGGCTGGGACTGATTCATATTTTTCTTGGAAGCTTTGGATGTAGGATCTTTGACTTTGTTTTCTTCTTCTGGTTGTATGTTTTGATCTTCTTTGTTACCAAAGAAAGATTCTATGGTCTGACTATTTTTCCAAGGCTTGGTCATGTTCCCAGCCAATTACTTGAGTTTTGAACTCTTTGTTAAGGTAAGAGTCTGCTTTCAGTGTGGAGAATGTACTGTCCCAAGCTTTGGGAGTCTTGTTTTTGGGGATACTTCTAGGGACCTGTAAATTTGCAGTTTTTCCAAGGTGTTGTGATAAGGGGTGAAGTGTTTACTCCTTTCCTGGCCTGTGCTCTGGCCTATGAGTGACTGCAAGCACTCTTTTCTGTCCTGGAAATGTGAGGAGGATTATCTCATTAACCCACTATAACCTCCACCACATCAGCACTCCTCCTCGCCCCAGGACCACCACCCAGAACTGTGACCCAGATCCAAGCATGGGCAAAGGAAGAGATTCCTGCCTCAGCACTGGCAAACAGATCCTTGCAATCCCCCTCTGATCAGCCACCCAATTCCCCCTCAGTATGTGGGCTGGAAGCTCCTGAAGCAGCTGCCGCCCGAGGCCCTGCTTGAGGACTGGGGCTGGGACCACACTTCTCTCTCTCACTCTCTCACAGACCTTTACCACTGACCCTCTACATTGTCTTTGGTGTTTGTGGGTTGAAAGGTCTGGATACCACCACAGCTGCCCAGATTCAGTCCCCTGAGATCTGCTCCAGGTTCACTGAGGTCTGGTTTGCCTGTGCATCCCGCGGAACTGCACTACTCTCCCAGCCCTGTGCAATTTACCCTTCTGATCAACCATCCAGGCTTTCTTGGGCTGGAAATTTGTTTCACTCTGTCTTTTTGTGGGTTCTCCTGCTTTAGAATTTGTTTAGAGCCATTTTTACAGGCATTTGGAGGGGTTTGGGGGAGAGCTCAAGCAAGTCACTGCTTTCACTCTGCCATCTTGGCTCTGCCCCCCAAAATGATATTTTTAGTTGTGACATAAAGGAAGCCAGGGAGGTCGGTAGTCAGAGCAGAGAAGGAAAAGCATTCCAGGCATGAGGCATAGCCAGAGAGAATACCTAGAGATGAGAGATGGAGGGTGTTGTTTGTGGAATATGACATGGCATGTGAAGAGTCCATGTCATGGAGTGAGTGGAAAGGGAAGAGGGAGCTAGCTTATGAAGATCTTTGAATGACACACAGAGCATTTTGTATCTCTTCTTGGAGGCAATAGGAAACTAGTGGAGTTTAACAATCGGGGGCCAAGATGGAGGTGATCTCGTCCTGTGATGAGCCTTGATATGGGCTTAAGGAAATGTACTTCAGTTGTTGAATGGAGGATGGACTGCACTGGGGAGAGGCAGGCAGGCCTACCAGCAGCTGTTGCAACAGTCCAGGTGTGAGGGTGATGCGAGTCTATACACACACACGCGCACACACACACACACACGTACATATACATACACACATACATACATGTATATATATACACATATATAGTATATATGCATACATATATAGTATGCATATAGTATACATGCACACACGTACATATACATATACATACACACATGTACACACATGTACACATACATACACACATAAATTGTATATATACATACACATATATGGTATGTATATACTATACATACATACACCCATACATATACACATACACACACACACACACACACACACATATATATATACAAGGGGACAGCAGTGTCAAAGGAGAGAAGGGGGCGTATTGGAGAGATGGTATATGAACCTGACAAGAGATGTTGCAGAGGTGAAATCCACAGGCCTTGGCAATAGCTTGGATATTGGGGGTGGGGGGTGGCGAGATAGTGAAGAGTCCTGGATGACACCTAGATTGGAAGCCCCATGGACTGGGAGGGTGTTGTTGCCCTCTAAAATCATGGGGAAGGTTGGAGAAGAGAAGGAGGAAGACGAGGGAGAAGATGAAGAGTTGCGGTTAATAAATAAAATGAGGATAATAATAGTTCCTACTTCACAGGGTTGTGAGGACCAAATGAAAGAGAATTTTTAAAGCTCTTAGCAGGGCCTGATACGTAGAGTAGGTGCTTAATATAATGTGTGTTCCCTTTCTTCCTCCCTAAATATGTATATGCATGTGTATGTGTGTCATATTCTGCTGTCTGACTTTATCTCTGTGTTGGTGTATGTCTGGGTCTAACTGTCTCTGTCTCTTTATATTTATACACACACACACACATATACATATATACATACACATATAAACACATTTATAATATGCATACATATAAAATAAATCTTTGAATTTTTAGATCTGTTTGACTCCACATATAAGTATACACATATGTGTGTGCATGTATAAAATTTGTGAGGAACTGGGTACAGAATTAGTTGTTTAGAAATGGCCAGAGGAAGTTCTGTTTTTTTCCAGCTTGCTCCTTAATTTATAAAATGTGTGACAAGGTTTTTGAACCTTTTTTTCTTTCCCTGAAAGCCTGGCTCCATAAATACTTTTGCTCTTGTGTGCAGCCCATGGATCGCTCAGGCCTCTCTTTTCCCACAGCCATTTCCAGGACCAAAGCTAGAAGTTCTCACTTTTCAGTTCCTTCTTGAGGTTCATTTTGAAATTCTAGGTTCAGGCATCATTTGCTTGCGAATCCACTAAAACTTTTTACAAGCAATATTATTTTATTCCAAATTTGTAATTTATTTGATGGGAAGGAAGAGCAGAAAACAATGAGTTTACTTCTTTTAATCATTTCCTAATACTTTTTTTTTTCCTAACCTGGTCCTTTAACCCTCTCCAACTTCAAATTCCAGTTCTGACTGAGCCTCCCATTTGTCAGACTCCTGAGATGTTAGTGCTGTGGTTGGAAACACTTAAATGCCATATACAAACAGAAGAGGCAGTGCTGCCTAATGGCTAGAGTGTGTTACCCGTTGCCTCCATGATCTGAGAGCAAATATATCTGCTGACACTTCTGAATATGTGAAGGTGGGCAAACTTCCATCAGTCTGACTACAGGAAAGTTACTTAAGCTGCTTAAACCTTGGAATCCTTATCTGAAAAAGTGAATTGTTTTTGAAAATGCACAAAAGAAATGCAAAAGGTAGACAAAAAAAATAGGGCAATTTTATAATTACCTGCTTAAAGTCTATTTGTAACATGGATTTCTTTTTTAAATAATATTTTATTTTTCCCCATTGCATGTAAAAACAATTTTTAACGTCGTTATAAATTGCTTTCAGGTACACGGACTAACTGATCTTCCCAATAACTCTGAGTTTAGTAGTATGGAATTATTATGTATTATTATGTCCATTTTACAGATGAGGATAGTGAGGCCTCAGTAAAACCAAGTGACTTGCCACATTCTACCAACATGGCACGTGGCAATGTTAGGAGAGACGCCTCAGTCTTCTAGAACCCTCTTTCCAGCGAGCACCAAGAAAACTAATAAGAAGGATTTTAGGGGGTTGGGCTTCCACAGCAGGATAAGAAATTCCAAGATCTTGTGGGTAGTCCCTTAACCAATCAGAAAGTGCTCCAGACTTTACTATAAACAACTAGTTCTTACGAAAGAGCCCTAGAGGCTAAAAGAATTGCAACCAGCCAGGTTCAAGGGCTGGGCTTCAACAGGGCAAAGGCTCTTCTCCACTGCAGTTGCTTAATAAGCTTATTGAATATGAACTGACACACCCCGAAGGTGGAGATAGCCGCCATTTTTGAACATGGGACCTGTGGAGTAGGCAGAGTTAATAGAACATGGACAAACATGAGATGGGCTGTCCAGGAGGGGTGTAACTCAGATGAACTAGACCAACAGGAGTCCTGATGGGTGGAGTATGGATCTTACTAATAGTTTAAAAGTTGATATTACCACTGAACTAGTGCCCACATGCTACTAAAGTGCATTGTGCCCACTTCTCTCGCGAGAAGCCTAATAAAGACTTTCCTTCACTCACTCACTGTAGATTTCTATTTCAGATTTTTCTGACACTAACATCATGTGAGGCTCCACTGAGAGGCAGAGTCCAGGACACAGGGAGGGATGGTGCCATTGTACTCTGCGTTGCTCGGATCCCTTCTAGGCTATGGTGCTCAGTTCTGCGTCCTACGTTTCAGAAAATTAAATAGGTATTTGTAGTATATAGTACAGATAGGTGGCAGAGTGGATATAATGCTAGGCCTGGAGTCAGGAAAACCTGACCTCAAAGCTAACCTCAGGCACTAGCTGGGTGACCCTGGGTAAGTCACTTAACCTCTGTTTGCCTCAGTTTCCTTATCTATAAATTAAGGATGATAAGGACATGTCCCTTAGCTCCCAGGGTTGTTGTGGAGATTAAATATCACACGGTAGACACTTAATGAACGTTTATTGAATAAATTAAAAGAATGAGATATTTGTAAAGTACCTAGTGTAGTGCCTGGCGTATAGTAAGCTCTATATGAATGGGAGCTGCTATCTTTAGTATTTACTTGGGCCTCCGTATGGGCACACCCTTGGAATGCATTACCATCAGCTCTTCCCTGAAGGGAAGGAGAAGGGACAATTGAAACTCTCTCTCACAGTATGTCAGCACACTTAATCCTTACTCTCTTCTCCTCCGTGCTATGGTTATAATCTGAAGCGTCTCCAGAGGAAGGCAACCGGGATGATGGAAGGCCGCCAGTTTATGCCTGGAAGAACGAATGGAAGAAAGTGAGGATATTTAGTTTTGAAAAATGAAGAATGTGGTAGGGCATAGATTTTAGAAACAGAAAGAATTTTAGGGGTCATCTAGTCTAATCTCCCCGTTTTATAGTTCAGGAAACAGTCCTGGGAGTTTAAGTGCCCTGCTTAGGTTTAATTTTCTCTATTTCTCCTGTCTATAACTTGCTTTTGTATAGCTATTTGTATGCTGTCTCATTGGTTAGACTGTGAGCTCCTTGAGGGCAGGCACTGTCCTTTACCTTTCATTGTATCCCCCGTGTTTGGCACAATGCCTAGCACCTGTTGGTTACTCAGTCGTTGCCAGCATGTCCAACCCTCCATGATCCCATTTGGGGTTTTCTTGGCAAAAATACTGGAGTGGTTTGCCATTTCCTTCTCCTATTCATTTTACAGGTGAGGAAACTGAGGTAAACAGGGTTACATCACTTACTTGCCCAGGGTCACACAACTAGTAAGTGTCTGAGGCCAGATTTGAACTCAGGAAGATGAATCTTCATGACTGTAGGTCCTGCTGTCTATCAACTGTGCCACCTAGCTGCCCTAAAATGTTTTCAAGGCTAACAGATAGCAGGTGCTTAATAAATGCTTATCGACTAACTGATAGAGGTAGTAAATGGAAAAGACAGGATCTGAACCCAGGTCCTCTGGGTCCAAAACTAGCATGCTTGACACTAAACTATATTCTCCAATAATAGGACAATATCGGGGAGGAGACAATGGAAACATTTCAGAGGGCAAAAACCTGAAACATTGGATGGAAACCAGAGAGGAAAGTTTAAACTTGGTGTAAGGAAAAGCTTTCTAACCATTAGAGCTCCCCGTAGAGCAGCGGGTTGCCTTCTGAGGGAGCTATAGGCAATGCTGGCTGTCCATTTGTCTTGAAGACAAGTCTTCTTCGTGCAGGTTTGCACTGGGTGGCTGCTGAGATCCCTTTCACCTCCATCAGTCTGCAAATCTGGCCTTTTATCTCTTTATTGAAGCAATCGTCAAGGACTCTGATTGATCAGAATAAGGGAACTGTGATAGGTCCTACGTCATATTGCTCATCATATATTTGGAAATCCCTGCCCCTGGGAACTTTGCCTGAAAGACAGAAAACAATGGTAAGAGGGGATCGCCAAGGAGATCTGCATGCAACAGTTAAGCATCGAGTTATTTAACTTTTCACCCAGTTTATATGAGTCTTAGGATTTGTTTTGTTTAATTTAATTTTATTTTTCTGTGCATTTTCCCTTACAGAGAATATAAGGTAGAGTCAGTGATCCAGTAACCAGTTGGTTCAGTTTGAAGATTTTTTTTAAATAAGGCAAACAAACAAAACCCCCCCATTTCAGTCATGGGATAACAATCCTGCTGAGATAGATGCATTTTGAAAAGGAAGTTGAAAATTTCAGGGTTTATTTTCAACAGCTATTAACTATTTCTAAGCTTAACTGTAAAAGAAAAAACCCTAAAACTTACATACACACACACACACCAGCATATGTATGTCTAGATAAATGTATATATGTATACATGTATTATTTTAGGAGAATAAGAGTGCATTGAACATTAGCAAATTTAAATTGAAATGAAATTGTTTCAAATGAAATAATAAATCAAGGTAGGGGAGGGGAGGGTGGTTGAAGAATGCCTGAAGTCCTGAAATGAAAATTCAAATGCTCAAACTTTGTATGATAATAGACAGTTTGAAGATTTCAAGGAACAGAGACAAAATCTCACTTCAGTAGTGGTTTTGACTACAGGTTTTATTGACTAATGTAGAAACCACATGGATATATTCATTGTTACCAGATGGGAGTAAGAAGACATGTGTGTTCTCATTCATTGTTGCTGCCATCTTTGTCTGGATGATGGAAATGAAGTCATAACCATAATTGCTCCATAGGAGCTGGTCAGATGACAGATACTTACCACGGGATGTCCAACAGATATTAGATTCATTAGAGGACACTCTGTGAAAACCTAGTGTGAAGTTTTATGTGGCAGGTGAAGCAAGGAAAGCTTCTGCAAATGCACGATCTTAGGTTAAGTAGACATCAGTTGCTCTACTTGACAATGCTAGGTGAGACAAGATGAAACATGGAGGTTGGGAGAATTCCTATGGAGGCAGACTCTTCATCATTCACTCTAGTTGCTATACTGCACAGACCCTTCCTTTTCTGGGGTAGGCGGATCATTGAAGCAGCCTGCATGAAGTCTGAAGGCTCTGATTGGAAGGGGCACTGAGTGTCTAGAGTGTGCAGTACCTTCAGGCACTGAGTGCATGCTGCTCAAAGTACTTAACAGTGAAATGGGAAACTCTGCATGGAAAGGCACAAGTCATTAGGATAAGTTTGCATAAATTTTCTCCAATTGGGCCTCTCCTCCTGTAGGCTACAAAGCACTGCAGCATTCTGAAGATCTGAATGCCCACGACAACATTAGGCATGGTTTCCAGTTTAACCTTAGAAGACATGGACAAAAACTGGAGCTCGGCTTTGTAGAATTGAAACTAAAAGGAAGATCTGAATGTATTAAAATATTTAAGGTAGTTTTGCAGTGTCTCTCCTCTCTCATTCCCCACCAACCCATTTAGTGATTTCATAGAATCACAGAATATTCCAACTGGAAGGAAGCCTAGAAATCATGTAATCTAACCCCCTCATTTTATAGATGAAGACGCTGAGATCCACAGAGATGGATGCACAGGGGGGAGGTGATTAGCCCAAGGCCCACAGCTAATAAATGGATGGGAGAGTTAGTACTTGGACCAAGGCCAAAGCTCCTTCCTCTGTATATACTGTTGCTGTTCAGTTGTTTCAGTCCTTTCTGAAAACCCCGTTTGGGGTTTTCTTAGTAGAGATACTGGGGTGGTTTCCCATTTCCTTCTATTACCAGTTATTTTTACAAATGAGAAAACTGAGGCAAACGGGGTTAAGTGACTTGCCTAGGGTCACACAGGTAGTAAGTGTCAGGCCAGATTTGATATCACAAAGATGAATCTTCCTGACTCCAGGCACTGTGCCACCTAGCTGATAGATAGATAGATAGATAGATAGATAGATAGATAGATAGATAGATAGATAGAAAAATAGACAGACAGACAGATAGATAGACATATATATATACACACACACATATATACATATACATATACAGATACATACATATGTATGAGTGTATATACACATATAAATATATGCATATGCATATATATGTGTACATATATAAAAGTATATATTGAGTGTATGTTTGTATGTATGTATAACCCTCTGTATGGTATATGTCACTTAAGAGCCTTTGTGGCCCTATACATGGAGAAGAGAAAAATATTATCATGTAATGGACTCCATCTTTGGAGTCAGGAAAGCCTGGGTTTAAGTTTTCATGTGATCATGGAGAAGTCATGTAATCCTTCAATGCCTCAGGAAATGGGTAAACTAACAAATGAATTGAAGATTATCTGCCTTAAGTGTAGGGATTTTACATAAGAGGAGTTCTCTTCAATGACGAAGTAACACATACAGACCCTAAGTGCCACCCAGACCCACCCCAGTGGTGATCAATCCGTGAGGATTCTGGCCTTTGGACCATGGTTCTACCTCAGTTTCCATCCCTCATTTGTCCTCCCACCTACTTCCAACAGATGGGCTTTAACGGGATGAATGGAACCTGTTTACAAATAGGCCAATTTTTTTATTGAGTCTTTGGATTGAGGGTATTGTTTACCAACATGAGTGAGCACCCCAATATACTTCACAATATGGAACATTTATTTAGTGTCATTAGCCTTTCAGTACATATTGCAATTAGAGATTTAGTCTGCTTAAAGCAATTGCAATTATATGGAGATTACCCTGATGACCTTGCCATAGTCTTCTCCCCTGGCACTTACAGACAAGGCTATTTCCACCTGATGGGGGAAGCTGATTATAGATCTAAAAAACCAAAAAGCTTTACATAGAGTCATTGATTCCTAAAATGTGGCAGTATAAAATGTAGCTTGCCATTACTTCACATGAAAGTGTTTTGCAAAATTGGTAATAAATGTACCTGTTTTAATTTCCCATTTAAAATATTACTAGATTTAAGAAAGAAAATTTTGTTTATCTTTGTATTGCTTCCTATGGAAATCTTGGTGGGGGTATAAAAAGAAGAAAAGGTGAATTTTTTAGGGGGCACATAGTTTTGGGGAAAAAACACCCCACAGATAATAAAATATCCCAAGGGGAAGATATGAGCCATTAGAAGTGTCAATGGATTTATATATCAGGTTTATGAATGACTAAAGGTCATAGCTATTCCTCTATAGAAAGTGTTAGAAATTCGGATGTAAATTTGAGTTTAATGTGTAGTTTTGAATGGGAAATAATCTTTTTAATTTTTTTAAATTGTGAAATTATTGAATTCTTAAAAGTGAGAATAACTGGCAGAGTAAAGAGATAGCATAGTAGGCAGAAGAAAGAACACTAGGCTTGCAGTTAGAAAGCTGGGTTTCAACTCCAGTTCCCCTCCCTGCTCAATAGCTATGGGACATTGGTTGATCGATTTCCAGTGGAAAGAGCATTAGATTTGCCATCAGAGCCGGCTGGTTAAATCCTGCCTGTCATTTTCTCCTTACATGGCTTTTTGTAAGTCATTTAACATCCTTGGTCTCAGTTTCCTCATCTACAAAATGAAAGGTTTAAGCTGAAAGTCCCCTGAGGCCAACACTCTCAATGTCAAGCCTAAACTTACAATCCCATGTTTGAACATCTGATTCAGTTTTCTCAAATAAAATAGTATTTGCAAAATTAGGAGACTTGGAGAAGTCACTTCACTGCCTAAGGCCTTAGTTCCCTTGTCTATAAAACAGGCCCCATCACAAAATCCTATTAAGTCATATCCACTAAAGTCCTGCTCCAAAGGTACATGGGCGTATAGCACTGACCCTGGATTCTTAAAGAATATGCCTGAGGAGATCAGTGTTGGCAAGATCTACCAAACTGATAATGCTTTGAGCCTGGGCCCTGCAGTACACAGAAGCAAGGGAAGAAAGGAAGAAATGAGGGAAGAAAGCAAGGGAAGGAAGGAAAGAAGTGAGGGAAGGAAGGACAGAAGGAAGGGAAGGAAGGAGAAAAGGAAGAAAAGAAGGAAGGAAAGTAGGAGAGAAGGAAGGAAGGTAGAGAGGAAGGAGGGAAAGGACAGAGGAAAAAAGAAAGGAAAGGAGGGTGGAGGAAGGAAGGGAAGGGAGAGAAAAAGAGGAAGGAAGGCAGAAAGGGAGAAAAGAAGGAAAGGAAAAAAGGGAGAGGAAATAAGGGTAGGAGGGAGGAAAGAAAGAAGGGAGGTAGGAAAAGTGAGTAGGGAGGAATGAGAGGAAGAATGAGGAAAGAAGGAATGAAGGGATTAAAGAAGAAAGGGAGGGACAAATGAATGGAGGAAAGAAGGGAGGGAGGGAGAGAGGAGGGAAGAAAAATAGAAAGGGAGGGAATGAGGGAGGAAACAAGTATTTATTAGAAGTCTGCTATGAGCCAGGCACTGTGCTAAGTACTTTACGAATATCATCCCATTTGATTCTCACAACATCACTGTGAGGTAGTTGCTATTATTATATCCCCACTTTACAATTGAGGAAACTGAGACAGAAAAATGTTAAGTGACTTACCCAGGGTGACACAGCTGGTAAGGATCTGAGAACAAATTTGAGCTCAATTCTTCTAGATTCCACTTCTAGAACCTTTCACTGGACCACTGATCTGCCTCTACTGTAGACAATTTGTTAATTAGACAAAATCAAGTCTAGGTAAGTTAGGAGAGAGAGGCATATATCAGAATGTTAACCAAAAGGGGACTGATTTATTTTTCCAGCTGTAGAGAAACATGAAATAGACTACTAAGAAGGAAGGGGAAAATGAACGTTTCTTAAGTGCCCTAGAGAAATTACAATCTGTCTTTGAGATTGAATTTTGCATGTTGCTAATATCATGGAACCATGGATTATGGAAGTTAAGTACCTGCCTCAAAGGGGTAATATGCAAATTAAATGAAGTAATGCACATGAAAGCAGCTTGTAATTGGTAAAATGCCATATGTATGTCAGCTGTTATTGACCATTAATAAATAATTGCAAGGCATCTTGACCCAGTACATCAAAGGCTGGCTGTGAAATCCGAAAACCTGGCTCAAGCCTTGCCTCTGACCTAGACATACTGTGTGACCCTGGGCCAGTGACCACACCTCTAATTACTCTAGGTAATTCTCAAAGACCCTATGTTTCCCTCAGCATTTATCTCATTGGTGGAGAGAATTCTCTTGCTCCTTACCGTAATGAAATCATATGTCCTGGTAGAAAAAATAAAAAAGAAAAAAGAAGATGCAGCAAATAATCCTGGTTCTGGTGGAGATAGAACATATGGTAGATACCCTTTGCCTATAAACTCTTTTACTCTCTGATATGTGTGGCTCCAGTGAGCTGGAGTGGAAATTCTCATCTTTGACCTCCTTCAGCGCTTACTTTTAGGAGAGCTCCAAGTACATATGCACAGAGGAACTTGGGGAGGTACTTCCCCAGAAATTATGTCTATGGCCTGTCCATGCTTTTATAGGTTAAGTTGACAACCAGTTTCCTCCAGTTTACTCTGGAGAAAAATTAGGATTAAAACAGCAACAACAACAACAATGATGACAGCTACATTGGTGCAACATCTTAAGGTTTGCAAAGTGTTTTCATGTATATTAATTCATTTTTTCCTTGCAACAATCCTTAGGCTCTCACTGCTATTCTCACTATGTTATAAATGAGGCAACTGAGGCTGAGAGGGATTAAGTAGCTACTTAGTGACTGACCAGGTTTTGAATCCAACCCTTTCGAGCTCTAAATCCAATCTTTTATCCACTACCCACCTGGATGCCCCAGTAAATGTCCCTGCTAATTTCTAGATTAGAATATTTTTTTTTCTTTTAGAGGAAAAGAACAAGGATAGGGCTAGATTAAGACTTTATTTTCCCTATTGGAATATGGAGGCATTGTTCGTCAATGACTGACCTATACTGTAGAATAAATATCCACCTCCTCAAGAAAAAGAGCACCTCTTTCTATGAGTTCAAAAACACCTTGTGTTTGTTTTCTCCAAGCTCTGGGCATGTTTCTGAGTTCAACATGTGCACAAGTCACAGCACTGTATCCAGGTGAGACAAATTTCTCTCTGTTTCAACCCATCAGTACTCTATCTCCGTCTCCCTGTGTCCATACCATCATACAGTCTGTTCCCCATGTTTGGAATGTATTCTCTCATCTCCTTCACCTCATAGAATCCTTCAAGATAAGAGTTCAAATACCAAATATAACTCCAACTACCTTACCTTTGTTTTGTGTTTGTTCTAGGTAGGTCTATCTATTTATCTATGTGTCAAGGTCTTCATAAACCAAATCCAGCCACCTTGGCAGTTACATTAGCATGTTGTTCACATATGCTTACTCTCTATTCCAGCCAAAGTGGCTTTCCCCTGAAGGTAGCCTGCCATCTTCCTGCCTCTTCCTACCTTTGTGCCTTTGTTTATACTATTATGACTGATGTGCACATCTTCTTCATCTCTGCCTCTTGGAATCCCTGTTTGCCTTCAAAGCTCAGCTCAAGAAAAATCTCCAGTGGAATGTCATTCCTGATCCCTCTAGTGTCTTCATGCTCTAATAATCAAATATGGTTCTATCTATAATGAATGTCTCTATCCATCCATCCATCCACCCATCCATCCATCCATCCATCCATCCATCCATCCATCCATCCACCCATCCATCCATCCATCCACCCACCCATCCATCCATCCATCCACCCATCCATCCATCCATTCATCCACCTATCCATCCACCCATCCATCCATCCATCCACCCATCCATCCATCCATTCATCCACCTATCCATCCACCCATCCATCCATCCATCCATCCATCCACCCATCCATCCATCCATCTATCCATCCATCCTCAAATAGCGTATTGCTCCAGGAGAGCATAAACTCCTTGGCATAAATCAATGACTTTCCCTTTGTCTTTGTAGCTGCAGTACCTACTGCATTGCCCAGCATGTACTAAGTGCTCAAGAAATGCTTATTTATGTGTTGGTTGATTTGGACCTTTTTGAAGAATGGAAGTTCCTTGAGGGCAGGAACTATTTTCTTTTTCATCCACAGCACCCTTGTCAGTGCCTGACATGACATAAGCATTCAATAAATGCTTGTTGGATTCAATTGGAGTATAGAAGGATGAACCTTTCACACGTGGTCCATCACCCTCACCTGAAGCTTTTATAGTTCCCTGGGGCCAGATGGAGCTAGTATTCTTCTAGCATAGCCCGTGGGACCCCAAGGTCACATGCATGCTACAGTGAGCGTCAGGCTAGCACTGTCTTGGGGCTCTGTATATAGGAAGCATTCAATATATGGTAGTTGGCTAAATGGCTGAATCAGCAAATGTTTTTAATTCATATACCCTCCCAGACAAGGAAATTCTCTGCTGCTTCCATAAAATGGGCATCTACCTTCTTAGATGAGAATAACATTGTTTTTAAGATTGATAATTTTCTTTTAATATTACACTCATTTCCAAATATATCTGTCCTGACACCTCTACTCAGGGAGCCACCCCTTGTTATAATGAATACAAAAGAAAGAGAAAATAAAGCGGTTGAGCAAAACCAGCCAAGGCATCCATTGTGCCCCATAGCAGATTCCCTGTTGCTCACCCACCCTGTCTCTCTTTTTGAAGAAGGAAAGGGGCTACAAGCCCTGGCCACTCCCAAGGGCCAGGATCAGTCAGTACAGATGGAGAGCAGCCAGCTCCTTTGGGCTTGTTCCTACTATTTGAATTGTTGTAGTTTTTGCATACGTTGTTATCCTTTGCTTTGCAGAGTGACTTGATTTTTTAAAATTTTCTTTCTAGCTGGTTTTTATCTAGTTTGTGTCTCTCTTGTGTGTTTTTTTTTAAATTTTTATATTGCTGTGATGCTCTGTGAATGATACAGTCCAGTCTGGTGAGAATAGCCTTTTGCTTTCTCAGAACAGGTTGGGAAATGAAGAGATTGGCCTTATTTCTGTTTGGTTTTCCCTGTGTCAGGCTGTCCTGGTGAACACAACTCATTAAGAGCTTGAGTGTCATGGAAGAGTCTGATAGTGCGGGACATTTTGAATAATGCCAGTGCAACAAATGTGGAATCTATCTCTTACATTTCAAATCAAAGTTGAGTTTATTTATAAAGGGAATGATGTTTGCTTATTAAAGTTCACTTTGATATAATTTTCAAATAATACTAAAATTGGGGTGAGGTAGAATTCTCTTCTCTCTCTCTCCTCCATTTTCTTTTCATCTTTCTCTGCCTCTCTTTCTCTGACTCTGTCTCCCCCTTCTTTCTGTTTCTCCTTCTTTCTCTCTGCTCCCTCTGTCTCTGTCTCCATCTCTCTCTGTTTTTCTCTTTGTCTCTGTCTCTCTGTCTCTGTCTTTCTGCCCATCTCTGCCTTTGTGTCTCTGTCTCTGTCTCTCTGTCTGTCTCTGTGTCTCTGTGTGTTTATACATATGTGTATATATATATATATATATATATATATATATGTATATATACATATTACATATATACATACTCACACATATCTCCCTCTCTCATCTCTCTCTCTATCCCCACCTTAATGATTGGAATCATTAACAATTCAGAACTTTAGCTCAAGCCTGGCAAATCTTTTTGCTGTAATTCACCTGATTAACCAATGACAACACCTTAATTGGTTTTTCTGTTCCTGGTATTAAAAATCTCTCATTCTGAGATCCAATCACTGGTCAGTGGCAGCTTGAGGCAGCAGACTGGCCACTGTACTTGAAATATGGAAGACCTAGGCTTGACTCTTGCCTAGCCTCAGTTTCCTAATCTGAACAATGGGGATAACAAGACTGTCTCATTGAAGTAGCTACAAAAGCTCTAATGAGGCAGTTCAGGTCTGTCTCTTTTTTTTTTTTTTTAGGCGATTGGGGTTACACAGCTAGTAAGTGTCAAGTGTTTGGTGTGAGGCTGATGGAACTCAGGTCCTCCTGACTTCAAGGCCGGTGCTGTATCCACTGTGCCACCGAGTTGCCCCAACATCTGTCTCTTTTTAAGCTTAAAATGTTTTCTTCACATGTTCCTAGGTCTAGAGTTGGAAAAGACATCAGAGGCCATCTGGTCCAGGCTCCTTTTTTTAACACGTAAGGAAACAGCCGCTCAGGGATAGGGAGCTGACTTGCCTAAGGTTACATAGGTACTATATATCACAGGACTGAAATGCGAATTTTTAACATTTATATAAATGGCACATTATTATTATTATGATTATTATTATTATTATTATTAAGCAGCTATAAAATAAATCTTCCTGGCACATCAGTTTGTCTACCCATGTGCATTTGAAGCAAGGCATCCAATAGTGATCAAGTGGGCCCACACCTGCCCCAGATCCAACACTATGCCTTGCCTCTTGAAATCTTTGTGCTTACTCTTTCTTCTTTGTCCCTAACTGTTTTGTCTATCAGCTGTCAGAGTGGAGGTGAGAGCTAGGCCCATTCTGTCCTTACATTGCCACGGTGAAGAAAGGGGGTGGGGCAGGAATTCTGCAGTTAATAAAGGCGAGAGGGGTAAAGAAAATATTCCTTCCCGAGCTTGCGCGATTTTGATTTCATCACGTTGGGACTGAGAAGCATTGGCATGACTATGGAAGCAAAGCCCTCTCTTCGGTTTAGTTCAAAATGCCATGCTATTCACTCAGAGTATAGTGTCCTCCTTTGAGAAATGATTAAAAATGCTAGCATTGGATGAACGTTTCTAAAAGAGCCGCATGTGGTCATTTTTTACTCCATTTTAACTAAAAAGAAAAAGGGACTGATATTCTACAGATTTCCATCTCGCAAACTGAGCAGGCACAGAGAAACATTGTTGTAGGGGAGCTTATTAATTCGAGCTCTGAAAAAGTGACTTGTAGCTGTTCAAAGGGAAAATGTCTCTATTTAGCCTGGCCATCTAAACTTGCCTGTGAGAAGAAAAGAAAAAAATTCTATTATAAGTATAAAGCATATATCCATTTTTAAAAAAAATTTTAATAGTTACTTGGGCCTAATCAGGCAAAGTCTTTTCCTGTCCCTCCTGCCATGTTTCCCCATTGTCTTTGCCCTCTTTTTCCCTCCCCACCCCAAGATACATTACTGAGAGATGCTATTCATCTTGGGCCATTGGAGGGGAGGCAAGGCTTGCCTTGAAATGGGGATTTCTCATGAGAAGAAGGAAAGTACACTGGATGAGGTCCCCAAGTCAGATTGAAAGCCAGAGTCACTTGACTTTTCTCCACTGTTGAACTGTTGTTGCTGAAGCTAGACCTTTGTGCAGACAAAACACCAAAGCCCAGCATTTTTTCAGAGGTCACATCAAATTTCCCAGCCCCACAGGAGAAAAAGGGAAGGAACTGACGACTTTCTGAGTAGTGAGACCCACGTTCACGTGACTGACCACCAAGGCAGTAAAACAATCAAATATATTGTTAAAAAAGAAATGTCTTTTCCCCACAAAGAACAAGGGACAGACATATCATTAAAAAAAAAAGGCAGTCCAGATTGAAGAAAGTTTTATATAATAGATATTCAAAGAAGAACAAAAACGAATATTCCACAGTTTTCTTGCTCTGTAGAATTCCACAAGAGTCCTCACTGAGTATTAAAGCTATTTCTATTGTGTTGCCTTTAATTCTTACAAGGCAAAATATTTAACTTGTGATAAACACTTGGAGGGGGAGGAAAGAAGAAAGGGAAAGTGGCAGAATGCATAGAGACATATGAGGCTTCCAGAGAGACAAAGGTACTCTGGGATCCCTGGAGGGGCAGGAGAACTCCGAGCATAGGTCAGCATTCTTTTTGCTCTATCTACCATGATGATGAGTACGGTGCTCTCATTATATTCAACACTCTATGAATTCCGGCCATCGTAGATCTAAAGCTGAAGGTCACACAGCCAATTGCCTCATATTACAGATAAGGAAACTGAGAACTGGGAAAGTTCAGTGATTTACCCAAGTTTGTACCCATAGTAAGTTAGATATTTATTGCATTGCCCCATGTTGCCTCAGAATATTTGATATTAGTGATTATCAGTAAGTTATTTTACATAATCTTCTGAGCAGCTGCCAAGCTCCAGAGTGTTCTAAACAGTCCAAAAATAAGTGAAACAGAGGGGGAAATTTTTACTTCTTACCTCTTGACTCACTAGGTGCACCATTTTAAATCAGGACAAGAATTAAAATCATGTGTATGCACATACCACGAAATGCACGTGTGTATATGTGTTAAGACACCATGAGGTCTTATTGCATTATAGATAATAGCATCATTTGTGCAGACACATGTCTCTTCTTCCTTGTGTTGTACTGCTGGGATAAAAGAAATGACCAAAACACAACTATTTAGGCTCCTGGAGCCCAAGATCATGGATGTTCACCAAAAGTAGGACAGCCCCATTGTGGGAAAGCTACATATATGAACCATCAATAACAATTATAAGAAATATCAAAATAGCTGTTGGCTATGTTCCTCAAATTATTGCCAGAAAAGCACACTTGACCCTCCTTTTCTAAATGAAAACATTTTCATTGTAGTCTTTGTGTAGGAAAACTATGGGTCAATCTTGCTGTCAAAATTCGTAATCCTAATAGTCATTTCTCTGAATCAGTTGCTGCATTTGAGCTTCTGGTTTAGGATGAAATTTCAATTTAATTACTTTTCCCTTAAGATAAGGGCTACATACTAGAAAATAGTATGTATATCAAGTTTCATTCCTCAGAAGGAAGAGGTAGAAATATGAGGAATGTTTACTGTGAATTGTTCATACCTACAAGGAAGCTGACTGTGAGGAAATGACAGAGATGATGAGGAAAAGTATCTCAATTCAATTCAATTCACATCCACAAATAACATATATTGAATTTCTGCTATGAGCAAGGCATTGTGCTATCCACTGAAAAGTGACAAAATGGATTCAATTTTTGCCCAGTATGTGCAAAGCACTGGAGATACAAAGGCAAAATGGAAAACAGTTCTGATCTTCCAAAAAGAAAATATCCAAGACCCCTGATCCAAAGATGTGCTAGGCATATAAGGATTACTTAATAAATATTTGCTCATTGATTGATTCATCAGGTTTACAATCAATTAGAAGGAAAAAAGGCATGTACATGAATAGATAGAGCATGGAATATAATGTAAAACAATTATAAGAGATACATGTTATGGGATTCCAAAGAAGGCAGGGATCACTTCTGGCTAGGAGAATCATGAAAGGCTATATGGGGAAGGGATCACTTGACCTTAGCCTAGGGTATAGATTACTTTGAGTAGGAACTGGCAAGCTTGTGTTCAGGTAAAATGGGGCTTGATACTGAGAATTCTAAACTTCAAACTGGAACGGGGCATGTACAGAGCCAAGATGGAACACAGGCACAAAAAAAGCAGAGGCAAGACCGAAGTCAGAGCCAACATATGAGATGTCTCTTGGAATTAGGGTTGTGCTAACAAGTTTACCATCAAATGCCACCCCCTCTCATTACTAATCTAACAACCTTAATACTGACAGTATACAAAGAACAATGTACAAATGACAAAAAACAATTAGAAATTGTGGACTTTTTTGTATATAGTATGTTTAAAAAAAGGGTACATAAGTTAGGCATGAAGATAGAAAAAGAGAAAGGAAGGAAGGGTGGAAGAAGGAAGGAAGAAGGAAGGGAAGGAAGAAAGAAAGAAAGAAGAAAAGAAAGAAAGGAAGGAAAGAAAGAAAGAAAGAAAGGAAGAAAGGAAGAAAGAAAGGAAGAAAGAAGAAAAGAAAGAATATAGAACAAACATTTATTAAGCACCTAGCATGTGCCAGGCACCGTGCTAAGCACTTTACAAATACTACCTCGTTTGATCCTTAAAACAACCCAGAGAGGTAGGTGTTATTGCTCTTATTTTACAGATGAGAAACAAAGCAGAAAAAGTTAAATCATTTGCTTAGGTCACATAACCAGTGATGGAGGCCAGATATGAAGTCAGGTCTTCCTGATTCCAGTCCCAGAACTCTATCCACTGTACCACCGAGGCTCATAACATCATAGATTCAAAACTGAGGCCATCTTGTTTTACAGATGAAGAAACAGAGAGGTCCTGAGATCCAAAATAATTTGCCCATGTTTACACAGCTAGTAAGTGACAGCAAAAGGATTGATTTGAACCCATTGATTCTGACTCCTGATGTTTGATTTTGTCAATAATGATGCTCTCCGACATCAGGGAATATGGAGGATTGGTGAGATGTCAAGCTCACAGTCCCATAAGGAAGCTGGGTCAGGTCATACTTCCTGGGTTGAGTCCATCCAGTGTGGCTTCCTTATTTCATGGTTTTAGATCTGGAAAGCACCTGTGAGGTCATCTCATCCTGACCTTTCATTTTACATAAGAGGAAAACTGAAGCTTAGAAAAGTCAAGGAACCTTCTCATGACTGTGGAAGAAGTGGCTGAGTCAGGATTCAAATGCAATCCTTCTCTTTCCAAGCCCAGTGTTCTTTCCATGGTGTTGTTCAGTCCTAGACCATCAAGCAGTTATTTAAAAATCAAGGCAGGAAGCTTCCAGATAGGCACAAGCTCCCTATTATCTGCACATGGAGACAGCTCATCTCCTTGCTTTTCTGCAGAAGCAAAGGGGCATGAGCCTGTACAGCTTCATTTCCATGGACAAGTAACTGGCCACAGGCAGCTCTCTAAGAAGGTGGGTTGTGGGACAGATGCCCATCTGCATTGTTAAAAGGAGTTTCCATCACTGTGAGTTCCCTATACCACTATAATTTGAGATCACCATCAAGGAAAAAATGCTTAAATCTAATTGATCATACAACATTAGAGCAGAAAGGAACCTCATAAAGGCAATCCAACTTCCCTTTTTTTTTTTCAACAGATAAGGAAACCAGGACCCAGAGCAGTGAAGGGCCTAGGCCAAGGTCACACATTGGGACTACAATTCCTAGTCCCAGGTTCCCATCACTGCCCATCCCTGATTCCCAAGGAAGATTTATCTTTGGGAAACATTTTACCATTAGCCAACAAGGAGCAATGCCTCTTCTTTCATATCTGTATGCTGCCTCTGGAAAGAGGGGGCAACTGTATGAAACTCAAGAGGCTTCCCATTCTGCTGTCTAGTCATCATCCCTCATACAAGAGATAGGATTTTCCAAGGGGTGTAGAACCTGAACCTTCTGGTGATTTATCATCAGGCTCTCTTTTTCCTGACTTTCTACACATATCCTAGGGCAAGCCTTGTCCTCACGAATGCTTCTGTTTCTGCTTTAAAGGGTTTCCTTTCCCTTGTGAGTCCAGTGACAAATCTGTCTTTGCTGATTCTTTTTCCAACACTCACTCATTGTTGAAGCTTTCCCCGAGGTATCTAAGTTCTACTCTTGACAAACTGGTGGTACCAATACAATTGTGCAAAGTCCTCCACAGGCATCTTCAAGTGAATTGGACAAAGCTTTTGAATCCCCTGCCTTCTGATTGTTTTTTTTTTTTTAATGCAAGCTTTACTTTCTGTTCACCAGCGGCAAAGCCAACTTCTTCTTGCCAGCAATCACATGTAGAATTAATTGCAGGCGATTTCTGCATGTAGTTTAACATCATTTAGGATTTCCATAGAATTCTGCATTAATTGAGACTGAGGCAACAACACTGGGAAAAAAACAATGAAGAGAAATGAAATGACGATTTGTTTTTGAGTTTGGCTAAATAGCAACCATGTTGACTAAGACAAATTAAGCAAAGATGTCTTCCAAAATCTTTCTATTTTGTACGTATCTATTTTTGGTTGGTTTAAAATAGACAAATAGAGCTAGAATGGTGTGTGTATGTGTGTGTGTGTGTGTTTGTCTCTCTGTACGTGCATGTGTGTGTGCGTGCATGTACATATGTGTTTGTATTTTTGTCTACATTCCTAATCTCATCGACCCAGCATTGAGCTCCTTCACCGGTATGCATCAACCCATCACCTGCCACTTATGTTCTTAGAGATTTGCCAAAGACACAAAAGGTAAAGTGGCTGCTCAAGGTCAGTGGGAAGTCTAGGTCAGAGGCCCAATTGGAATCCAGATATTTGGGCCTCCAAGGCCAACTCTGTTCACTGTGCCCTGATGACCCCTTAAGGAGAGCCCACAAGCGTTGCCGTAGCATCTGCTACATGCCAGGCACTGTGCTAAGTAGGCACTTTACGATATTATTTCATTTGAGCCTCAGAACACCCTGGGGGTAGGTAGATTCTGATGTCATCATCATTTTACAATTGAGAAAATGACTTGCCCAGAGTCACATAGCCAGGAAGCATGGGTATATGTACATTATATGCACAAACATGTGTGCATGTAAGTATACAGGCATATGCACACATAAACATGTTTGTGTATATACATGTATATGCATATGTACACATTTGGGTGTGGCGTGTATGCACTATGCTCATAGGCATACATGCATATACAAGCATGTTAACATGTATATCTCGAGGCAGTATATGTACACATGTATGTCTATGTACACACATGTATGCAATGTGGTTATTTGTTTACGCATATTGTGCATGTATGCATGCATATATGTCTATTATATGCACATTAATATGCATATGAGGTATATGTCTACAGGAATGTCTATGTTTATACATATGCATATGTGTACAGTGTAATGAATCCAGAGCTGGAAGGGGTCTCAGAGACCACCCAACTGAACCCTTGTATTTTGCGGGAGAGGAGCAGAGGGTGAGACTAAATGATGTGGGTGAGGCCAGTCAGGAAGGAAGGGGAAAGGCTGGGATTGACGAAGAGTCTGGACCTTGGGTTTGGACTTGAGGTTCAGCTCTGTCCACCACCAAAGCCCATGTGTGCCTATCCGTCTGGTTCTACCCATTCATGTCACCCCTCTCACTTCGTTCTCAGGAAGTCTACCCCCTGTGAAGGGCCTGCCTCTAGAGCCTTTGATGCCTGCAAGCCAAGGAGCCCAGGGGCCGTCTACTGTCCATTGGTCTCACCCAACTTTCAAAATGATGTCAACAATAATGACAACAATAATAATAATACTTGATGATAATGATACTGATAGGGATAATGGCTAGAATTTATAGTGCACTTTTAGGTTTGAGTGAAGTTTCATAAAATTGTCCTATTCAATCCTGAGCCATTAATCTATTTAATGACATTCTTTAGCCTGTTCACATCCATCTCTCTCTCTCTCTCTCTCTCTCTCTCTCTCTCTCTCTCTCTCTCTCTCTCACATACACACACACACACACACACACACACACTCTTTCTGATATTTCATGTTATTTTTTTCTTGCCAAATGCTCTCATGGACTTCATGCATTAAAAAACAAAACAAAACCATTCTGTGAAATAAGATAGGAAACAAGACACATATTTATAACAAACCATCTCAGGTATGAAAATTCAGAGGGTATTGAACTTTATTCCAGTTTTTCCCTTCAACCAAATAGTACCATGACTAAGTGACTACATTAGGAGTGCTGTTTCCATAACAAAGAGCTCAATTAAGGTTAATTAGAAGAAAGGACTTGCCATCCATGATTAATAACCTACCTGTTTCAATAAGGAATTTGGGGGAAGTGGCTCTGGAGCTGCACATCTCCTATCAGGTGTGATATAGCCCCAGTAATTGAAATAATAATGTATCTCTTAATAAGTGATTATTCATCAGAAAGAATGCCTGTGCACATTTTCAACATATTCATTCTCCTTAAGCTAATTTATGTATTTGTTTGAGATGTTGTGCTTTACCTCCCATTAGATTAATTCAGTGGAAACAATCCCAGGGAAGTATTGGTGTCCTGTGGTGCAACAGGGTCTGTCTATATGTAGATGCTTCTGTTTCTCAGAGTGCATCGTGCATGCTAAGCATCTGCCTGGATCACAACTGAATTTCTTCCCCTGGTGTCACTCTTTCTGGCACACTGGCTACCACAGACACAGCATGCCCAGCCTCCTCAGAGAGTGAATGCATGGGGAACAGGAAGAGCCTACCATGGCCCAGCATTTGCCAAGGTAAAGGCCCATGAGAAAAGTTCTTTAGATGTATTTGGAGGGGAGCATGGGGGAAAGGGTGGGGTGGCCAGGATTCCTCAGAGGCATATCGAGGGATATGTTGGTACATGTTTAACAAGAGGCTCCCCAAAAAAGTAGCAGGGGGAGGAGTATTACCCACTTTTAAATTTATTTTGCAATGTGTCCATTTTTCCATCACTTTCTTAAATCTGGTTAATCAGCAAAACAATACGTCAAGTTTTGGGTTTTAGCCTGCTGATTTTGGAGATGTAAATATTCACACAGAACCTCTGGAAAGACTCACTCCAGCACTGGCCCAAGGGGATCTCAGTCTTGGAGTGCTGGAGGAGAAGAGGTGAGTTTGAAAGGCTGTTTCCTCTCCAGGAAAGGTCAAATCAACCCTGCTGGGGACCACACTAGACAGCATGCCAACCAGGGCTAACATCAATCGAGCGCGTCCCTGTTGTGTGGTTGGTGGAGGGCTGGACTGGGAGAGCTGGTGGTGATGATTCTGGTGCTGCTTCTGCTCCTGACCCATGTGGGCAAATTATGCAAGTGCTCTGGGCCTAAATCTTGTTGAATGGGGATCGGGGAGGACTTGACATTTTCCCCATATTTAAATGTGGAAGATTTCGAACATTCGCTGACACTGAGCACGTGCCCAGTACCATGATGGACAATGCCTACCAACTGCCTGGATCCAAATTGACTGCTTTGCTCATCTCTCTTTTGCTGCTAAGAGAGCTTATCTATCATCGTTCTCTTCATTCTTAGGAGGGACTCATCCATGCTAAGCTATTAACACTTGATAAATGTTCCCAAGGCTATGACAACTTTGCATCATTTGTATGACAGATGTATATTTTGATTAAAAAAAATTCCTTTGGTGACCCAAAGGAATGAATATCTAATATTTGATTTTCAGGCAGCTGCTAACAGGTTTATAGAAAGAT
This sequence comes from Phascolarctos cinereus, assembly GCF_003287225.1. Lineage (NCBI taxonomy): Eukaryota > Metazoa > Chordata > Mammalia > Diprotodontia > Phascolarctidae > Phascolarctos > Phascolarctos cinereus. The sequence continues at coordinate 14,226,124 of NW_027556180.1, forward strand.
CTTGCTTAGAAGCCTTCATAGTGTCCCTCAAATCATATCACATTGTGTACTCTCTATTTAAAGTCAGCTCTGGTCCTTATTTTATGATGCTCATTAATTCAATTAAATTCAATTTGATAAGCATTTATTAAGCAACTTATGAGGTATCAATCACTATCATAGGAACTTGATGTACAGAAACAAATGGAAAGGTTCTGCCCTCAAAGAATTAACGTTGCATATGGATGGGAGAAACACAATGCACACAAATAAATAAATAAATATTAAATAGACACACAATGAGTGTAAAGAACTTATTGGGAGTGGAGAGCATTAATAATGGTGTATGGGGGGTGGGTGGTCAGGAATCAGTAAAGGCCTCATTTGGGAAATACCACTTGAGCTAAGGCTTGAATGAAGATGGCTCCAAGAAGAGGAATTGAAGAGGGATGGCCTTCTAGGCAAGGGGAACAGCCTGGCAAAAGCTCAGAGGCTAGAAACAGACTGTCACGTGCAGGGGACAGTAAACAGCATAGTTTATCTAAAGAGAATGAATGATGAGGGAGTCATGTTACATGAGATTTGAAAGGTAGCTAGAAGCCATATAGTGAAGGACTGTGCAGGACAAACACAGACATCAGTTATGGTATCCTCGAGGTAATAATGTACCATCAAAGCTCCCTCAGCAGAGGAATGCCAAGGTCTGACCTGGGCTTTCAGATCATCTATTTGATGGGTGAGTGTAGGCTGGATTGGAGAAGAGAAAGACTGGTGAGAGGAAGGCCAATGTGGAGGGCATCATGATAGCCCAGGAGAGAGGTGATACCATTTCAAAGTCGGATGATGGTAGCGGAAATGTGCAGAAGGGGCTGAGTGTGAGAAAATGGAGGAGGTGGAAAAAAACTGATTGATTAAATATGGTGAAGTAAGAAAAGAATTGAGTATGTTTATGGGAGGTTATAAATCTGAGCAAATTCAACATTTCTATGGCATTATCCCCATCTTCATGTAGCTACTCCCTCCAATGGAGCACAGCACCTGTCCGTAACTTCTCATTTTGTATTCCTTTTGTAAATTCAGGGATCTACCCAACATGGTAGAGGCCTTGTTCCAGATTTCTTTATACATATGGAGGACACAAGCTGTCTAGAAAATGCAGTGGATAGAGAGTTAGTCTCAGATCCAGGAAGACTCATGCTCAAATCCAACTTTGAACATATTCTGGCTAGGTGTTCCCAGGTAAGACACTCAGCCTGTCAGTGCTCTGGGTCTATGACTCTCAGTTGTGAAAAAGGGCCAAGCTTCAGGACTGAGGGAATTTCTTCTGCGAGTTCCTCATACCAAAGAAATGAAAAGTTTGGGCCCTATGGGCTTCCCAACCACTGCTCCTTCACTGTTGCTGTATGACCAACCAACTTTTTTTTCCAGGTATATATCTCTTAAATTATTTAGTGTCCGTTTTTAAAACACACACACACATACACACACACACACACACACACACACACACACACACAGACACTCCATGGTCAGCTATATTGTGTGGCCCATTTATGACCTTTATCATGTCTCTCCATCATACCCCTGGGATGACCTACAGTTTGGATTCCTTAGACATTGTGGTTCTTAATGACCAGTAGAATGGAGACAAACACTGTGATTTCATTCGTCCAAGAAACTCTTTCTATCCATGCATCTTGGTTGCTTCTCTGTAGCTTAGAGAGTTGCCTGTTGTACTGAGTGGTTAAATAATTGTCCAGAGTCATACAGGCAGTGTGCATTAGAGATAGGGCATGAATCCATGCCCTTTGAGCCTGGCTCTCTCTACCTACTTAACACCATGTTTCTTTTTAATCAAAGAATACTGAGGTTAAAGAAAACGTTCCAGGGAGAAGCTTGGTGTTTTTGTAAGTACTTTATAATTTTGCCATTCTTTTACTAAATATGGAGAAAATTGGACAGAATTTTCAGTAAATATCATCTAGGCCAAGGGTTTGGAACTCTAGGCCAAGGCAAACCTATTTATGAGGTAATGCATCAAAAATTGTAATTATGCTACTCTGTGGTGCTTTGCTTATATGCTTTTACAGTCTATGCATTAGCCTCTAAATGAGATAACCACATCTTCTCTATTAAATTTCTTGCTTCTTTCCTTAGTCAAAATGCTGTAATGGAAGCTTTAAAGGGATTAATTGAAAATATAATCAAAACACTGTTTCTTTGCCACGTTTTGGTCTATTCTTCCCAATTTATTCATCAGAGAATCTAGAGAATTCAGTTAGACATGAACAAAAATACATATTCTTTATAATTCCTAGAGGAAGAGATCCCTAGTTGTGGGCAATAGACAGAAAAAATAAACAAGATCACATGTCATCAACAAAGTTTAAAGCTCTATGAAAAGGATTAAAAATATAAGGGTATGCATTCTCAGATTTTAAACTAACAAAGAATTTCACACTCTACCAGGCTGCCTCCCAGGTCTTTCTATTAGAAATGTAAAAATAATGTGAACTTTCTCCAAAGGACCAAGTTATTTTTGTTAATAATCACATTCTTCACATTAGCTTAGTACCTTTCCTCTGAGAAACTCAAATACCTCTGTATTATTTGATCTCTCCTCTCACTTCTACATTTCGGGTAAGCCCAGGAATTGGTACTTGTTACACACCTAGTTTAAGCAGTTAACAAAGACAAATATCATTAGGACTTCAGGTTGTAATGACTCCTCAAAACTCTTTTTAATGTTCAGAGCAAATGCAAAACATAATTTTTGAAACAGTTTTTCCAGGAATAAAGATTGCTTTTGACAGAAATGTCTTGCTTCCTATCTCCAAACAGATTGGGTAAAGAATTTGTTTTAACGGGATTCCATCCAGCATTCTGATATGACAGTTATTGATGGATGCAGCTTTCCCCCAGCGTGCAGTGGTCAAAGTAAATGATATTATTCTGGCAACTTTGTGGGAGAGACAAGGCTGGCCCTCAATTATCTCATCACGGTGAAAATGTTGAAGCTGGCCTCATTGCTTTGACTTTCAGGAAGTCTGTCTTCATTCTTCCTTGACCATAGGAGCCTCTGCTTCCCTTCTCTTCTGCCCTGACTGGCCCACACCTAGGGGTCTTGTTTCCTCTGGGCATAGCAGATCAACTTCGTTTTGTGAGATCTTGCTCTTTTTTTTTTTAAGCAACCATCCTCTGGTACAGGTCTAGTATAGCACATGCTTATTCCTTGCCTTCTACTTGTGATGCTTAAAACTCATCAACACATATAACTGCTTTAATTGTGTATGTATGTGTTTTATAAGCATATAAATACACATTATATATTTGTATATATGTATACACATATATTTAAATATGCATTCTGTGCGTATATGTATATGTAGTTATATATTTTAATTATGTATTTATATATGTATAAATATACAAGTAAATATGTAATTGTGCACACATGCATGTAGACATTTTACTTTTTAAAAAGTAACATGATTAGAACTGCCTTCAAATCAGGGTTTTAATTCAAGACAGAGAGCAAGAAAGGAAGAATTGACGGTACAAAATGCCATGTTAAAAGTTGGCCTTCACTGTTCAATAAACATCTTACTGAGAAGTCACAGAGTGAATCTGTGTGTGTGTGTGTGTGTGTGTGTGTGTGTGTGTGTGTGTGTGTGTAAACTGATTCACATTTTAAATGGCCCAAGGAAAACACACTATTTGGAAAGAGACCATATGAATCATTATATAAAGTGATATAGATACAAATCTATTCATTTGCTTTTTCTGGGGTGGGGGTTTGGATTTTTGCTCCCCTTAAATCTAAGGGTGTCTTAATCTTATCCTCAATGTTCTTTCTGTCTTTATTATAAACCACAGATGAATTTTCACTTTCTGCCTAGGTACCCACCCTTTCCAATCTCAGCATCTAACTCTTCCATTGAGATCAGCATCATGTGCTCAGACCTTCCAAGGCCATCACAGGTATTTTGCCATTTTCTTTGTGATCACAAGCATAGCATCCTTCTCCCCACTCCCACTCCCACCCCCACTCCAATCCTTAGCTTTTCTTTTCTTTTCTTTTTTTTTCTGCTTAAGTAATAATAATCAGATCATTTGCACTGCTCCTGGGAAGAAATGACAATTAGATGCCATGGCTTTGCTTCATCCAGAATCTTTAAAACAGTCTCTCTGTGTTAGGAGTATCAAGGGCTCCTCATTACCTTCAGGACAAAATTCAAATTCATTTATTTGACACTTAGAGGGGATATTCAAATTCTGGACCCTAGACTATCTTTCCTGGCTAATTACTCACTAATTTTCAGCCCCATTCCCCCCTCCCCCATGAATGCTTTGTACCAGACCAAATTGGCCCATTTGGTGTTCGTACAACTTTCATCTCCCTGACATTGCCAGGACTGATGCTAATGCCTGAATATTTTTCTCCTCACTTTGGCCTCTTGGCACCCCAGCTCTCTTCAAGACCCAGTTCAAGGGTCAACTCTTTCAAGGGGTCTTTCCTGGCCTTGCCCAACCATTGGGCATTTATGCAATATTTACCCTATATTGGCTTACATAGACTACCTTTACTTAACTGTGATGTTTTTATTCCTGTAGTAGAATGGGTGAGGATGGGAGAATATGGAAGGGGAGAGGGAAGAGGCCAAAGTTAATGTAATCAAAAAAGCAAAGAATAGCTAATAGAGGCAATGAGTAGTTGATATGTTAACAAAGTGTTAAACCCTGTGATCTTGATTTATAATGAAAACACCTCTTTCTGCTGGAATTATAGGGAGCAACAATTAGAAACACCTTTAGAAAAGCTAAATCTTTTATCAGTTTGAGTGATGGTAGCCCAGGAGTTACTTGTGGAAGAGACCCTAGAAGGGACAGAGAAGGAAACTTCTCTCCTCACTGTACCAGAGCATCTCACTTAGCAATAGAGCTACTTCCCAGAAGGAAACATCACATCTGATGTTTGGAGACTTTGAGGCACAGGTGAAGAAGCAGATACACACACATGAGCCAGATAGCAAAGCAGAGAGGCAGTCATTCAAGGGAGGAAGCAACTTCCAGGAGTGGGGATTCTAGCAGCAGATAAGAGAGCCTGTATGAGGACTTCAGAGAGGACTTTTGTTCTTGTTTGGTCATTTCAGTCATATCTGACTCTCCATGACACCGTTTGGGCTTTTCTTGGCAAAGACACTATTTCCTTCTCCAGCTAATTTTAGAGATGAGTAAACTGAGGCAACAGGGTTAAGTGACTTGCCCAGGGTCAGACAACTAGTAAGTATCTGAAGCCAGAGTTAAAGTCAGGTCTTCCTGACTCCAGATCCAGGGCTTTGTCTACTACTCTACCTCGCTGTCCCCTGAGAGGACTATTTGGGGCAGTCAAGATGCTTCTCTACAAATAAGAATAATTGTGTTGTGAGGTGAGGTTTGCCAGGGATTCCACTAGGAGAGAAAGAACCTGCAGTCCCTACAGGACCAAAGAAATGCCTTGGCCACATATGTGCCCTATAGGTATGCCTCATTATTTTGTACTTGGAATTTGTTTTCATTTATCCTGAAGATGTTGAGTTTATTCCTGGGGGAGAATGACCTAGGTTTATGATGGTGGTAGTAGGGGATATTTTGAAAGTACTATTCTCACTATTCTGTCTCAGCAAACACCTTTTCGAAAAACTAATTGTGTCCCAGCCAGGACTTGAAATGTATAGTTTTAGGAACACCTACCCTAACATCTGAAGTGACAGCCATCCTCTGTGGCTCACTCAGAATTCAGGTAGAAATTGTTTTATAAAGTACTTAGCACAGTGCCTTGCACACAGTAGGCATTTAGTGTTTCTTTCCTTTCTTCCCTAGAGAATGAGCTCCACTAGATCTCAAAACAGTTGAAGTCTCCTATCACTCTCATACTTCAATGCCAGTTTTGTGACCTGTTTCCCAATTCCTCATGTATTTCCCCCTTATGTCCAAGTGACCTCTCATAGAGTTCCATGGCCAAACTGTGTCTTCATCTCTCTTTGCTTATTTTCATCCAAATAATGGCCACCATGTTAAATCCTTTCTAGATCCAGAGTTTCTTCACAAGAGTACATCATCCCAAAATTCCATACCTCTCCATTGCCTCCTTTATCAGTGCCCATTCTTTGGGACATGTGATATGTATACTCCCAGAGTCATTTCCTAGGCATGCCTCTGATCCCATGAAATCGCAGTGATACTTACGAGGTCACATTTGTCTCCTTACATAAGGCCAAATCTATTATTTTATTGGCATGGAAGACCAATACCAATGCACATTGATACCTACTGCTATCTATAGGTTTTTTAGTTAGTTATCTATGGGTCTGAGAGTACATGTGACTTGTCTAGGGGAAAGGAGGAAGGGAATCAATATTTATACAATACTTACTATGTGCCAGGCACTATGCTAAGTGCTTCACAAGTATTTACTTATTTGATGCTTGCAAAAACACTGGGAGATTGGTGCTATTATTATCCCCATTTACAATTGAGGAAACTGAGACATAGAGAGGTCAAGTGACTTACCTGGGATCACACAGATAGTATTTGTCTGAGGCTGGCTTTGACCTTAGGTCTCCTTGACTCCAGGTCCACCATTCTATCCATCTAGCAGCCTCTAATAATGATGCAAGTCTTGTGTGATTTGCCCAGAATCCCACAGTCAGTCGGCGTCAGAAGCAAGACTTTACCCTAAGTCTTTCTGATTCCAAGGCAAGCTCTCTGTTTTCTATGTGGTACCGACTGTCTTCTTATATTACGATCTCTTATTCACTTTTAAGTTACTCTTACATTGGTAATTTGTATATAAACATTTTAGCCCATAGCTTTTGTTGTTGACTCTCTTTTTGGTTATTGGCTCTTGTGAATCCCTGGTCCTTCGTATTATCTTTGTTCATTGTTGTACTTATTCCTTTCTAGGGGTCTAGGCTTTTGAAATCTATGTGGATGGCTTTTTTTTTTTCTTTCCCTCTAGTTTTGTCTTAAAGCCATCTCGATCAGATTCACAAAAGGACAATATATTTATGCCCACCCTTCATCCTTGTCCAAGAGCCCATCATTCCTATACTGTGAGCTTAAATCTTAGAAATCCTTTTGGAAATCAGCTATTATTCAACCAACAGCCCTCCCACCATAACAATAGTGCTCCTCTTTTGAAACCTCTACTATATTTGAACACCAATGGTCCTATATTTTTTCAATTTCTTATCCAGGATTCATAATACCTAACATTCCTTGTAATACATCATTGCTCCTTCTGTGACTCACCAGGTAGTTAGTGGTCATCCTGCTTGATGGCTCTCATTAACTCTGTGTCACATGCTATATACATGCCCTGGATGATGCCAGACCTCTTTATTGTTCATGGTAGGTCAACATATGAGTGCCTCATTACCCCTTAGGATGAAGCAACCAACCATCACTACTTTTTTTCTTCCCTCTGACCATTAATTTACAAGCTCTCTCCATGCAGTATTTTTGGATATATATCTCCATTCTTTGAAATGCAAGAAGTTGCTTTCTCCTCTGTACTCTCTATGGGAAAAACCTGTTATTTATTCCAAAGCTTTAAATATTCTGTTGACTATCTTTTTTTCTTCCTTCTCTATGGCACATTCTTCTGCTCTCCAACCTTCTGACCTTGGTCAAGAGTCTCCTCTGGCTTTCTGGATTATTTTTCTTCTTGCTGTTCCCTTTGAAGCACTTTTTATATTCTTATAAAGAAGAGTTCATTCTTTTTGATAATCTAGAGAGCAGAGAACTCTGCCTTTCACTTATTTTTTTCAGTAGAAAATCCTGCCTGTACTGGATTTATCTATGACTGTTACACATCAATGGCTAAAACAAAACAAACAAAACACATTTTTTTTAAAATTGGTCGTAGTGAAATTCCCCTTGCTTTACAAATGTATGGGTAGTAAAATGTTCATTCAAGCTCTCCTAATTATAAAGGCATAACTCATGTTTGCCTCACCTATTTGTTGCATTGAGTGTTGCTAAGGGAGGATAAAGCCATCTGGGATTGCTTAAACTGAAGTATCACCTTTGATTAGAGATTAAGAGACTGCTCTCCAAATCTCAATGGCAATGGAGGCTTCTTCAGCTATTGCCTGCTGGAGAGTCTTGGGGAGAAATCTAGGTGTTGGTAGCTCACACTTCTTCCTATTTTTTTCTTGCCTTTTCCTGTTTACCAGACTTCAACCCCACCCCCCATCTTGCTATTTCTTTGCTATAGTATTTACTGTCTTTCTTGACCCTTGAGCAAGGCTTTTAAAACAATTTTAATAAGTTTTCTCTTTTATTATGAGCAGACAATAATTTTCTTGAATGCTTTTTCTCATAACCTAAAGTTAGCTGCCATCTCACAAAACTCATTGACCAAAAATACTTAGAAAAATTATCAGTCTTAAAAAACACAGCATTTATCAAACCTAACTCTGAATGACTTTTGCATATTTCCCCAATATTGGATACACACAAACATACACACACATGTATATATACATATATTACCATTTGAATTGAACATTTAAATTTTAAAAATTGTTTTATTTTAATTGTATTCTATGACTGACCTTTTAATGTTGGATATAATAATGGCTATAATAAATAAACATAATGAATATAATACATTACAATTATATAATGGATATAATAAAATAAAGTTCCAAAGGAGGAATTCTTTAAAACAATTTAAATCATGGCTACCTTGTTGAAATAAGTATAAAACTCACTAAACATGCCGATTTTGATGCAGATGACCCCCAAAATTTAATGACTTTCGGTACATTTCTCACAATTATTGGAAGGGTTGTAGAAGCATAAGCACACTAATGCACTGTTGATGGAGCTGAGGTATAGGCTAACCTTTCTGGATAACAATATGTAACTCTACTTCCCCCCCCAAAGGAAAAAAAAATCACTATTTTTGTGTGCTCCCTGACCTGGCAAAACCAACGCTACGCATCTACCTCAAAGAGATGAGAGATAGAGGGAAAGGGCACATGCATACAAAAATATTTATAGCAGCACTTTTTTAATACAAATTTATTTATTTTTAGTTTTCAACATTCACTCCCACAAGTTTTTGAGTTCCATATTTTCACCCCATCTCCCCCCTCCCCCTAACCCAAGATGGCATGCATTCTGAACATCCCTTCCCCTAGTCTGTCCTCTCTTCTGTCTCTCTCCCCTTCTCTTATCCCCTTCCCCTTCTATTTTCCTGTAGGGCAGGATAGACTTCTGTACCACATTTCCTGTATTTCTTATTTCCCAGTAGCATGTGAAAACAAATTTTTAAACATATGTTTTTAAAACTTTAGGTTTCAAATTTTCTCTCTTCCTCCCTCCCCACCCACCCTCATTGAAAAGGCAAGCAACTCAATATAGGTCGTACATGTGCAGTTATGCAAAACACATCCATAGTAGACATGTTGTGAAAAACTAACTCTATTTCCCTTAATCCTATCCTGCCCTCCCATTTATTCTATTCTTTCTTTTGACCCTGTCCCTCCTCAGAAGTATTTACTTCTGATTACCCCCTTTCCCAATCTGCCCTCCTCTCTATCATCCCCCTGCTCTCTTGTCCCCTTCTCCCCCTATTTTCCTGTAGGGTAAGACAGATTTCCATACCCAATTGAATGTGTATGTTATTCCCTCCTTAAGCCAAATCCTATGAGAATAAGATTCACTCATTCCCTCTCACCTTCCCCTGTTTCCCCTCCACTGTAAGAGACTTTTCTTTTTTGTTTTTTTTGTGAGATAATTTACTCATTCTATCTCTCCCTTTCTTCTTGAGTATAATCCTCTCTCATCCCTTAATTTTATTCTCCAGATATGACCCCTTAATCTTCAACTCACCCTGTGCCCTCTATCTATCTATCTACATATACATACATATAATTTTTTTCCTCCAACTACCCTAATACTGACAAAGGTCTCATGAGTTATAAATATCATCTTTCCATGCAGGAATGTAAACAGTTCAATCTTAATAAGTCTCTTATGATTTCTCTTTCCTGTTTACCTCTTCATGTTTCACTTGAGTCCTGTATTTGAAAGTCAAATTTTCTATTCAGCTCTGGTCTTTTCATCAAGAATGCTTGAAAGTCCTCTATTTCACTGAATGACCATTTTTCCCCTGAAGGATTATACTCAGTTTTGCTGGGTAGGTGATTCTTGGTTGTAATCCTATCTCCTTTGCCCTCCGGAATATTATATTCCATGCCCTGCGGTCCTTTAATGTAGAAGCTGCTAAATCTTGTGTTATCCTGATTGTGTTTCCACAGTACTTGAATTGTTTCCTTCTGGCAGCTTGTAATATTTTCTCCTTGACCTGGGAACTCTGGAATTTGGCTACAATATTCCTAGGAGTTTTCCTTTGGGGATCTCTTTCAGGAGGAGATCTGTGGATTCTTTCAATTTCTATTTTGCCCTCTGGTTCTAATATATCAGGGCAGTTTTCCTTGATAATTTCTTGAAAGATGATGTCTAGGCTCTTTTTTGATCATGGCTTTCAGATAGTCCAATAATTTTTAAATTCTCTCTCCTGGATCTATTTTCCAGGTCAGTTGTTTTTCCAATGAGATATTTCACATTGTTTTCTAATTTTTCATTCTTTTGGATTTGTTTTACAGTGTCTTGATTTCTCATAAAGTCATGCTCTTCTTTCAGTAAGCTTTTGGACTTCCTTTTCCATTTGGCCAATTTTCTTTTTAGGGCATTTTCTCCTCATTGGCTTTTTGGACCTCTTTTGCCATTTGGGTTAGGCTTTTTTAAGGTGTTATTTTCTTCAGTATTTTTTTGGGTCTCCTTTAGCAAGCTGTTGACTTGTTTTTCATGATTTTCTTGCATCACTCTCTTCTCTTCCCAGTTTTTCCTCTACTTCCCTTACTTGCTTCTCAAAATCCCTTTTGAGCTCTTCCAAGGCCTGGGACTGATTCTATTTTTCTTGGAGGCTTTGGATGTAGGAGCTTTGACTTTGTTGTCTTCTTCTGGTTGTATATTTTGATCTTCTTTTTCACCAAAGTAAGATAATATAGTCTGACTCTTTTGTGCTGCTTGCTCATGATCCCAGCCAATTACTTGAGTTTTAAACTCTTTGTTAAGGTAAGAGTCTGCTTCCAATGTGGAGATGTACTGTCCCAAGCTTCAGGGGTTTGTAGCTGTTTTCAGAGATACTTGTAGGGACCTGTAAATTTTCAGTTCTTCCAAGGTGGTATGATAAGGGCGAGGTGTTTACTCCTTTCCTGGCCTGTGACCACAAGTATTCCTTTCTGTCCTGTAACTGTGAGGAGGGGTTCCTCTCCACAGCCACTACAAGCTCCACCAGCCAGCACTCTTCCTCACCCCAGCACTGCCGCCCAGAACTGTGACCCAGATCCAAACATGGGCAAAGCAAGAGATTCCTGCCTCAGCACTGGCAAAGAGATCCCTGCAGTCCCTCTCTGATCAGCCACTGGATTCCCCCTCAGTCTGTGGGCTAGAAGCTCGGGAAGCAGCTCCCCCACCACCACCCAGGGCCACGCTCTTGGGGAATGGAGCTGAAATCCCGCCTTCCTCTCTGAGCACCAACAGAAACAGACTTTTCCCACTGACCTTCTAAGTTGTCTTTGGCATTGGTGGATTGAGGAGTCTGGAAACCTCCACAGCTGCCCACGATTGAGTCCTCTGAGGCCTGCTCCAGGTTCACTGTGGCCTGCGCGACCACGCTGCGCTCACAGCCCGGCGCGATAGACCTTTCTGATCGATCATCCAGGTTGTCTTGGGCTGGAAATTTGTTTCACTCTGTCTTTTTGTGGGTTCTGCTGCTTCAGAATTTGTTTAGAGCCATTTTTTATGAGTATTTGGAGGGGTTTGGAGGAGAGCTCAAGCAAGTCACTGCTTTCACTCCGCCATCTTGGCTCCGTCCCCTATAGCAGCACTTTTTGCTTGAGCAAAGAACTGGCAGAAAGGAGGATATCTATTAACTGTGAAATGGGGGTAAAAATTATGGTATATGAATATAATAGAATATTATTGCTCCATAAGAAATGATGAAGTTTATTAATTCAGAGAAACAGGGAAAGAGCGTGAAATGATGTCAAGTGAAATGAGCAGAACCAGGAGAACATTGTAAACATTTACTAAAACATTGGGAAAAATAACATTGAAAGGCTTAAGAACTCTTACCAAAATAATGAGTAAATACAACTCGAGGGTTTATTATGGAGAGAATAGAGATAGACAAAAAAGAAAGAAGGAGGGAAAGAAGTAAAGAAGGAAGAGAAAAAGAAAAACAATATTAATGAAATGTTTAATAGTAAAGGACAGCACAATTCAGAAAGGGATACAGACAAGTCAGGTGATATTGATATTACTATATTAAATATAAACTTAATACGTGTTTTACAAATAGGTTATATGTAATAGACTAATAATTTCATATCCAATTTCTTTTTCTGGCCTTCATTAGATATAGAAATGTTCATACATGATGATTTCTAGTCTATAATAATAACAATAACAACAATATATTTTAAATCATTCTCTCTTTTTAAAGTTCTTGATGGGTGTGTATAAAAGATATGCATGCTATCTAAAAGAGAATGAGTCGCAAGTGATCATGCTACAATCAGTAAAATAGAAAATATGTCTTTCAATTTGGAATAAACAAAGGATTTTAAAAGAAATTTTCTCTAAAAATTCATAATTCATGACAGTGCATTACTGCCAAAAATTATGTTATTATTTTCTTGACTTAGAATTGGTTCATTTCAGTAACTGCAGAAACATGAGAACTAAAGTGAAAAGACATTGGTACATAAAGCACTCTCTTTGTGCAATTCAGTCACCCATATTAACAGAACTGAAAATGTGCCATGAAAGGGAACAAATTGGAGAAATTGTACCTTTTATTTTTATTCAATTCTGGAAGATGTTGGCATAGAAAATGTACCATGGGCAATTTGTTTTCTGAAATGCCAAACTAGCTTTCTGGCAGACTAAGATAATACATCTTCTCAGTGTAATATTTTATTTGAATGCACAGAATTTCTGTTGCATTTAAACTTAGTAATGCTCCATGTTCCCACCTCAGCTGGTGGTATGTACTTTGAGATATATGACTGAAGAATCCAATTATACACCTCAGGGAAAGGGCATAATGAACAACACAAAATTTGGCTTTATTTAGAACTACAGTGCACACTATTTTTACCTCTGAGAAACCGGCCCACAGTTGTGGATTAATGAGCCATATGCAAAACTTAGTGAATCATTTATTTGGGGGGAAAAATAGAGGGAGCACTTGGAAAAGGCATGTGAAAAATCCTCTCTGTCACATTTCCTTATTGCTTAATGCCTGCAGAGAGCTTGCGATACAAAGTGTGCTCTAGGGTTTGGTGAGATGGACAATTGGATCAGTGGAAAGTAATGAGCCAAAGCCTTGATGGATTTTTGATAATGTTAGGCAGGCTGTGAAGGTGCACTGGAGTGTATGACCTATTAAGAACCCCACTGGAAAAAATGTTAATTTGCCCCAGTCAGATGAAAAAGGACACATAGTACACATATATGTGTATATATCCACAACATGTGTGTATTGTGTACGTACATATATATCTTACAGGTAACATACAGAGACATTAATAGAGTTGTTTAGGGATTTCTATTATTTTAGGACCTCTTTTAAAAAATTATGTTCAGGTTTTTTTTTTAACCCATCAGACATACAATGTGGTCAGGTTTATATGTACCTTCAATTTACTGTTGTTTTTTTTTGTACTGGACTTACAATTTGGTTGGTATAAAGAATTCCCAGTGAGGAAACTGCCCCTGTCAATGGCATTTGCCCTGCCAATTACAGTCTTGGAGAATTGCCTCAGGACACTGAGAGTTTAAGTGATTTTGCCTAGTGCCACACAGACAGGATGCGACAGACAGAGGAAGAAGTCTTCCCCTCTCAAAAATCAGTTCTATCTGCCACTCTCTACTGGTTCTTCATAGGTAGACAAAACTCAGGAAATCCATGGAAGCAATGATAGACTTGGAAGGAAAAGATCTGGATTTGAAGTCTTTCTTTGGCATTTATAAGCCTGAGTGACCCAGGGAAAAATCACTTAATCTCTCTGGTTTAGTTTCATCATCTGCAAAAAGGGTTTCAATGAGATGGATCTTGAGGTCCCTTCTGGCTTGAAATCTGTGATTCTGTGTAAAAGGGCTATACTTTGAATAATATCCATCTGCCTGTTTGCATTTTATCTATTGTTAACTTCACTGATGGACATGGACATTTCACTCTAGAGACTAGACAATAATAATTAGACATCAAAATGGCTAGACATAGTTGATGCCTGTTTTATTCTCTCACATAATCTCCAAGAGACCAGTTAGCCAAATGAATAGTCAAGAGTCATGGCCCTTACAAACTCATTAAGGGAAACCTTGTCTCCTTTCAGTCAAACAATTGGCACAGTCTCTCCTTAGATACCACATTTGCTTGTAATTACAAAACATCCACGATTCGAAACTAAGAAATTCCATCCTCTGTACATAGTTATCTAGCTTCCCCCCTCCCTTTGAGTCACTCTAAACCCATTCTTTGTTTACATCATGACTTCTACTCCCTTGGCCCTTCCATTTTCTCATCTGTTTTTCCCCCTCTGGCTTCACTTGCCTCAATATCCAATCTTAACACATTACCAGTCTTTCCAATGATTCATTAGCTACCATCATAGAATCATCTGTCTCCCCAATCTTTTCCTGCTCCCAATCTGCTAATAAATTCTGTATAACTCCTACCATGTCATTTTTCCACTCAATACTAGACTGCTGAGTAGAGGGGTGAATAGATCACTGGACCTGAAATCAGGAAGACCCAAGTTTAAATCCAGTCTCAGTTGTGTGTCACTTAATCCTATTTGCCTCACTTTCCTCATCTTATAAAGATGAAGTAGAGAAGGAAATGGCAAACCACTCCAATATTTTTGCCAAGAAACCCCCAAAGGGGTCACAAAGAGTCAGACATGACTGAAAAATGACTACACAAGAACATTTCATCCATTGTTTATTGTTATCTGTAATCTCAAATGGACCCTCACTGCTGCTTGACAATTGTTCTACTAAACTCTCCTTGATTTCTAATTTCAGTCCTTATAGCCATTTTTGAAATTTTTCAAACTTTTCCCTCTTTCTTCAAGATGTCAAACCCTCCTGGACCAGCTGGGTAACTTGATTGCGACATATCTAGTGCGTAGCCCATGTATTCTTTGGCATGCAGATAATGCCAAAAGACATCTAGAGATAGATATGTTGATGGGTCCCTTGTAGCAGGGATGTAAATGGGTTATGGACAAACTTAGCATAAGATGGGCAGGCATATGGCTGGGTTTACATTGTGGAAATAGTACTGAAATCAGAGTCAAATTCTGAGTTCAGTACCTGAGGTCAAATTTTACTTCTGATACTTACTGCCTGTTACTTTGGCAAGCCAGTTAGAACATCTCCATGCCTCAGTTTTGTGATCTGAAAAATGAGGGACTTGTTCTAGGTGGCCTCCATGGTCCCTTCCAGCTCTAGATAGGTAATGATTCTACAGGTGTTAGGAGAGAGAGTTTGTATTTCAAATATCATGACTAGACAAAATGGATGGTCTTTCAACAGTTGTGCAATTCTAATCCTCTGTCATTTAAGGGTCATTTCAATGTGAATTTGATCAGGAAAACATTCAAAAACATCTCTAACAAGTTGGGATACTAACGGAGTCTCTAGGGCTCCCAGAGTAGTGCTGTCAGTAATTCAGCACATAATAAGTGGAGGTAAACAAGACACAGACTCCCATATCAACCTTAGTCTTTTCTCCTTCCATTAGTTAGTGATTCCCACATCTGCTCATCTCTGTAAGGCACCATTCAGAGGGCTTCAAAGAAGCTTCCCCTACTGCTCATACTATCTCCCACCTAGTAGCTACTTAATAAATGCTTGTTGACCTGACAGAACTTGACTTTGGTGTGGGCTCCATAGATGTCTTCCCTCCTTCTAGCACAGAATTTCAGAAACTTGTTTTGCTCATAGATCCCTTTGGCATTCTCATGACTGTTCTGAATTCCTTCTCAGAATAATATTTTTAAATTTGAAAATGAGATAGAATTACAAAGGAAAGACATCATCGTGAAAATAAAGATATTATTTCCCCCCTAATTTAAGTTCATGTCATTCTGAAATCTCTCTACAGACTCTTATGGGGTCTATGGACCCCAGGTAAAGAACTCTTATTCTATCTGATTAGAATATCCTGAGACAAATGCCCCCTGGGAGTTATAAGAACTTTGTATTTGACCAAAGGCATTTTTTTCATGGTTTTTTTTGGGGGGGCTAGGCAATGGGGTTAAGTGACTTGCCCAGAGTCATATAGTTAGAAAGTTTTGTGTCTGAGGCTGGATTTGAACTCAGGTCCTACTGAATCAAAGGCCATTGCCATATCCATTGTGTCACCTCATTGCCCCATTTCATGTGCTCCGTATAACACTCAGGGAATTTAGTTTGTCTTATGTTTGTGGATTTTGTTGTAATGGATCCTAAGACCATAAATCACAGGTTTCAAGATGGAAACGATTTCAAAGATTATAGAAATATACCTATGATCACATTATAGTAAGCAAAAAGCAGTATCAGAAAACCGTTTCTCTAACTCCAGAATCCTCGCTCTTTCCACTCATGCTGGAGGCTCAATAGATGTGGGTTAAAGGTTTTGATGATAAAGTAACACTCCGTTTAATGAAAATCTCCAGGTTACTGGGGACGTCAGAGAAACAGAACCTGCTACCAATCCTGATACAAATGGAAACAAAAGGGAATGTGAGGGATATCCAGAAGACCTGTGCTCCAAAGCTGCTTCTCTAAAAGTTCCATTCAAAACAGCAATAAACCATCCACCCTACCAATAACGATCATGCACAGAACATGCAACAATAACTACAACAATAACTGCAATCACTGCAACAACCACAACCTATTTCAGAAATCATTTTGAAAGCCTTTATATGGTCTGCTGCTAGAGGAAAGACCCTTCCGCGGTTGATCTAGCCAATTTGGGTCGAGTAACATTCTCATTTTGTGTGTGCAAGTTGGGGTGAGAGTTTTGTTGAACTTATTTACCCGTCATTTTCCCCTAAGTTTCTGAAACTTTTTACTCCCTACTCTAGGAATGTTAAGCAAAAGAAATCCTTGCTTTGGTTAAAGGTGTAAGTTTATGATTTAGCATCTAGCTTAGCTGATAGGATGCTGAATTTAGAGTCAACAAGTATTTATTAAACACCTACTATGCATGAGACCTGATGCAAAATATTGACCAGCCATGTGACCATGGGCACATCCCAACTTCTGAATCTTATTTTTCTCATTTATAAAATGGAGAAGATAATATATGTAGCCCATACCTAGCAGGGTTGTTGCAAGGCTCAAAGGAGATAATATATGTGAAGTCCTTTACAACCTTTGAAGTGATATATTAATATAAGCTATTACTGATAAGCTAATATAATGATAATAATAGATCGAAAAACACATTCACATTTGCATGTACATTGTGTCCTGATTACTTTAATAAGCGCTGTCCTAATCTACAGTGTTTCTGAATCTCCCCTGCTCTCTTCTTTTCTCAGACATGTTTTATATTTGAATGCTTATCTTTTCATTTAGATTCATGAGGTTTTATACCTGGATGTAATTAAATAAATGTTTTACTAAAAAAGAAGATAGGATGGTCACATGGTGAGAGTGAGAAGTAATAGATGGTCAACCCATATGCCCTGTTGGTATCACCATAAAATCAAGAGAGCTTAAGCAAGGCCCCTAGCTGGCATGGGTGGAGGGTGGACCTTGAATCATGGATTTAGGTAAAGACATGAACAAAAGAATAGAAGGCTTATGATCTGTACAGTTGGAGGAGATAAACACATTGATGAAATCACAATTCCTTAGGATTATTAGTATATGAAATTTCAGGCCAAGAGTTGATTTTCCCACTCGAGTTTTACTGCATGATCCTGGATTTTGACATGAGAAGAACCTTAGCGGTCATCTAATCCATCTGTATTATTTCATAGCTGAGGAAACCTTTTTTTAATGTACTGGCTAGATGGGTAGAAGGTCCCTTAGGTTCCTATTACCACTTGAGCATGCTTTCTACTACGTCAAACATTCACGAAGCTTTAAAAAAAATCTTGGCTTTTTTTTGGAGGGGAGGGAGGACTGAGATAATTACTAGATTAAGGATTTCTGGTTGTAAAGCAAGTTCTGGAAATTTTTGTTGTTGTTGTTCAGTCATATTAGTCATGTCCAATTCTGTGTGACCCAATTTGGTGTTTTCTTGGCAGAGATATTGGAGTGGTTTGCCACTTCCTTCTTCAGTTCATTTTACAGATAAGGAAACTGAGGCAAACAGGGTTAAGTGACTTGCCCAGCATCACACAGCTAGTAAGTGCCAGAGGCCAGATTTGAACTCAGGACGATGAACCCTCCTGACTTCAGGCCCAGCACTCTATCTACTGCAGTGCCACCTAGCTGCTCTCTTGCCAGAGATCAATGCCCTAAATTTCATGGTAGCACAGATTTGGCTTACTCAGTTTCACTGCCCAGAGGGGATAAAAAAATAGTCCCTGCTCTCAAACAAGTCAAACCCTATTAGAGAAGAAAAACATTAAAAGAACCTGGTACATACAAGATACCTACAGTTTATGATAAAATCAGTTAATTAGAGCACCCCTCTCCTTTCTCTAACCATTGCAAAGAAATTCAGTATAATAATTTTACCATGTTTGTTAGCTTATTTTCTCTTTTTCTGTGATGTCTTCCATGGGCCCAAAGGTTTTAATTAAATTTATGTTTTCCCAATTAAATAGCTTTCATTTTTTCTCTTTCCTACTTCCTTTTAATTAGAAAAAAAATGAAACTATTATGATAAATATTTATGTCCAAATAAACAAAATCCCATATCTGTCACATCCCAGAACATCTTATTCTGAATCTCAAATCCATCACCTCTATCAGGAGGCACATATCTGACAAGAAAATGACTATTTTGCCCCATCCATGTTACTCCACTCTCGTCAGTTCTCTGGAGTTGTCAGTATTAATGACTGGCTCAAAAGCCTTGGTGAACAGGCAGAGTGGTCCTGTTTATTGAAAGTAAGAGAAATCATGCTTAACAGCAATTAACCACTTTGACCAAGCTTTCAGCATCTCTTTCTTGGGGAATTTTTTTCCTTAATATAGAATTTCTATCCCTGTGTTCACTCTATCAGCCTTGTGGAGCAATCAGTTCCCATGATCCTCCCTTCACCTCTGTTTCAGCTATGAAATAGCTATGAAAAAGACAGGGGTGAGGAAGGAAGGATTTTAAGAAACAATCTTGAATATTTTTTCTTTTTTCTCTTTCTTTTCTTTTCCTTTCCTTTCCTTTCCTTTCCTTTCCTTTCCTTTCCTTTCCTTTCCTTTCCTTTCCTTTCCTTTCCTTTCCTTTCCTTTCCTTTCCTTTCCTTTCCTTTCCTTTCCTTTCCTTTCCTTTCCTTTCCTTTCCTTTCCTTTCCTTTCCTTTCCTTTCCTTTCCTTTCCTTTCCTTTCCTTTCCTTTCCTTTCCTTTCCTTTCCTTTCCTTTCCTTTCCTTTCCTTTCCTCTCCTCACACAGTTAGTGAGTGTTATGTGTCTGAGGTCGGATTTGAAATCAGGTCCTCCTGACTCCAGGATTCTATAGCTGCCCCATAACAATCTTAAATATTAAAAAGGGTATTTTTAGTAAAGAAAGGGAAGATATTAAAAAAGCATTTAACAAAGAAGAAAATGAAACTATGAGGATGAAAGCCCTGGTGGTCACCACCTTAGGTTCATGGCATAGTGAGAACTCGTGAAGGAATGAGATAAGTTAGCCTACAAAAGTTCTTTAGGGTAAGAATTGTTTTTATGTATTTGAAGGACTGCCATATGGAAGAGCAGTTAGATTTATTCTTTTCATACCAAAGGGCAGAACCAAGAGGAATGGGTGGAAGTTTCAGTGAGGCCAATTTGGCTTTAATGTAAAGTAGAAATTCATAAAAATGTGAGTAGAATGGGTAGCTTTGGGAAGCTTTGGGAATGTTGCCAGTCTTTGAGCAACTGGATGGGTACCTGTAAGGCATGTTGGTGAAGCAATTTCTCTTTGAATGAAGGTTGGACTGCATGCCTGACAAAGTTCCTGACCACTCAGAGAGTGTGATTCTGTGTGATAGCATGTGTGTGTGCATGTAATGCTCATAAGGTTTTCTTAAAGAAAGAAAGATCAAAAGAAATAAAGATTGTAAGAAGGGAAGACAAAGAAAGAAAGAAAGAAAGAAAGAAAGAAAGAAAGAAAGAGAGAGAGAGAGAAAGAAAGAAAGAAGGAAAGAGAAAGAAAGAAAGAAAGAAAGAGAGAGAAAAGGAGAGAAAAAGAGAGAGAGAAAAGGAAAGAAAGAAGGAAAGAGAAAGAAAGAAAGAAAGAAAGAGAAAGAAAGAAAGAAAAGAAAGAAAGAAAGAAGAAAAAGAAAGAAAGAAAAAAAAGAAAAAAGAAAGAAAAGAAAGAAAGAAAGAAAGAAAGAAAGAAAGAAAGAAAGAAAGAAAGAAAGAAAGAAAGAAAGAAAGAAAGAGTATTTTATGTGACTTTGAAACTGCTGGCTTATTTTACGAACTGCCAATTATTGCCTTCTTTCCATGACTCCTCAGTTTTACAATGCAAATACCTGCTGGGTGTTACATGTGTAGTCTAACATTTACTTTGCAACTTGTGGTGAAATACTTTGCAATTTTCTGTCCTATAAAATCCAATAAAGGATCTGCCTACACAAGTCTTTCTTGCAATATTGACTGCATTTGTTATAACCCCAACTCTCTCACTCATCGGATGACACAGTCACTGAACAAGGTTCTATCTGCAGATGTCCCTATTCAGATGTTTTAATTTATGTCGAGCCTGCTCTAAATAGAACCTCCAATCTGAATGCCTTGAATGACTGGTGGAATAGTGAGAAAAGATCCTTTATTCTGTAGAGACTTGTCCTCACCTATGTCCCCTCAATTAGGCAGGATAATAGGGAACACTACCAAGACATGAATATAGATTTGTCCTTGAAGATAATGGCATAGCAACCTATACTGTTTCAAGTAAATATGATCCATCTATGAAGGGTTCATATTTTTCATCTCTCAACTCAACCGCTTAGAATGCAGCCTCAGGGCAGCAGATGGTAAGTGGGTGAACAAGACTCAAATTATAATTCCATAATTATTTCACCAAACTAAGCCTTAGACATGAGTTTTTGCAATAGTTCTCAACCTGTTCAGTCATAGGGTATTCTAACCTTCTTTGGGATATGATCAAATGTGGAAGTCCCAGTGAATAAGATGGTGATTTAAATTTCCTCATCTACTTTGTTCAAACTAACAAATAATAAATATACAACTCCAAGGCAGGTTTGAAGAATTAATTGTTAGTTCATTCTTTTTTTTTTTTTAATGGAAATATATTTGCAAAAGTGAATCACAGAAAGGGTTTGGTTGAAGGTTTCGGGGTCAGGCCACAAGATTCATCTTATTACTCCAAGTGAAGCTTTTTTACCTGGCGGTACCTGATCAGGGTTAGACAAACTACAGGGTTTCATGTTCTTCTGCCAAGGAGTCCTTTTTGGAATAATGTCCTTAAGTGAAGAAAATACAGTACAAAGGAAACATTATATCAATACACAATTGTCCAAATATTTTTTAAAAATCAAGTTTAGGGCCATCAGGTTAAGAACTCCTGGTTTTGAGGATATAGAGAGTTTTAGAGGTGAATTATTTGATTAATTTAATGTACACAGTATAAGAACATCCAAAAAAGGATGAAGAGGAAGAACATTTCAAGAATGTGGGAGTGGCTTGTGAAAGTGATGTTGAGTTTAAGGAAGAATGAGAAGTCCAATCGGGCTGTGGAAATTTGGAAAACAGTGAAATCAGCAAACAAACACGTATAAAGCACTGGTACTCTCAGAGAACTAATAATGCCAGTTGGTTGGAGTCACTTCATAATATTGATGTGTGCTTTAAAAAAAATGAATATGCCTTCCCAGAAGTTAAAATGGATGAGAATTCTTATCAAAAGCATCACAGAGCTTGCAGTTTGAAAAGATCTTAGGTCTTATAGGTAGGTTGGTCCAAACAGTATCTGAGTTGGAATCCCTTCAAAAACATCTCCAACATAATTGCTTGGTGGTATAGCTAGAACTCTGGAGTTCCTTAATATTCAAGTACTATTCCTATTGTCATATCAAACGACCTCTGAATATATCATATTTTCATTTGTCAATGTTCTCCAAGAACTGTTTTAACATTCAAACAATCTAGGGAAGGTGCCATTTAGAATTTTTTTTTTTGTATAATTCAATTAATTAATTAATTAATTTTTAGTTTTTAACATTCATTTCCACAAGGTTTTGATTTCCAAATTTTCTCTCCATCTCTCCCCTGCCCTAAGATAGAATGCATTCTGAATACTCCTTCACCTGATCTGCCCTCCCTTCTATCACCCTCCTCCCCTTCTCTTATCCCTTCCACCTTCTATTTTCCTATAAGGCAGGATAGATTTCTATACCCCACAGACTGTATATCTTATTTCCCAGCTGCACATAAAAAAAAATTAATATTTGTTTTTAAAACTTTGGGTTCCAAAGTTTTCTCCCTTCCTCCCTCCTCACCCACCTTCATTGAGAAGGCAAGCAACTTCATACAGATTACACATGTGGAATCTTGTAAAACACTTCCATAATAACCATGTTGTAAAAAACTG
This sequence comes from Phascolarctos cinereus, assembly GCF_003287225.1. Taxonomy (NCBI): domain Eukaryota; kingdom Metazoa; phylum Chordata; class Mammalia; order Diprotodontia; family Phascolarctidae; genus Phascolarctos; species Phascolarctos cinereus. Next base: position 14,248,937 of record NW_027556180.1, read on the forward strand.
ACTATATTTCCCTTTATCCTATCTCACTCTCCATTTATTCTATTTTCTCTTTTGGGCCTGTACCTCCTCAGAAGTGTTTGCTTCTGATTACCCTCTCCCCAGATCTTCCCTTCCTTTTATCCTCCCCCACCCTCTTATCCCCTTCCCTCCCATTTTCCTATAGGGTAAGATAGGTTTCCATACCCATTTGAGTGTATATTATTCCTTCCTTAAGCCAAATCTGATGAGAATAAGATTCATTCATTCCCTCTCACATTCCCCCACTTCCCCTCCACTGTAAAAGCCTCTTCTTGTCTGTTTTATGTGAGATAATTTACCCTATTCTACCTCTCCCTTTCTCCTTCTACCAGTCTAATCCTCTCTCATCCCTTAATTTCATTCTCCAGGTATCATTCCTTCATCTTCAACTCACCCTGTGCCATCTATGTATGTATGTATGTATGTATGTATGTATCTATCTATCTATCTATCTATCTATCTATCTATCTATCTATCTATCTATCTACATATAATTTTTCCCCTTCAAATACTCTAAAACTGACACAGGTCTCATGAGTTACAAATATCATCTTTCAATGCAGGAATGTAAACAGTTCAACCTTAATAAGTCCCTCATGATTTCTCATTCTTGTTTACCTCTTCATGCTTCTCTTGAGTCTTACATTTGAGAATCAAATTTTTTATTCAGCTCTGGTCTTTTAATCAAGAATGCTTGAAAGTCCTCTATTTCACTGAATGTCCATTTTCCCCCTGAAGGATTATACTCAGTTTTCCTGGGTAAGTGATTCTTGGTTTTAATCCTAGCTTCTTTGACCTCTGGAATATTATATTCCCATCCTTCCAGTCCCTTAATGTAGAAGCTGTTAAATATTATTTTATCCTGGTTGTGTTTCCACAATACATGACTTGTTTCTTTCTGGCTGCTTGCAATATTTTGTCCCTTACCTGGGAATTCTGAAATTTAACTATAATATCCCTAGGAGTTTTCCTTTGGGGATCTCTTTCAAGAGGTGGTCTGTGTATTCTTTCAATTTCTATTTTACTCTCTGGTTCTAGAATATCAGGGCAGTTTTCCTTGATTTTTTTTCCCCTGAGGCAATTGAGGTTAAATCATTTGCCCAGGGTCACATAGCTAGTAAGTGTCAAGTATCTGAAGCTAGATTTGAACTCAGGTCCTCCTGAGTCCAAGGCCACAGCTCTATCCACAGCCCCACCTGGCTGTTCCAATGATTTCTTGAAAGATAATATATAGGCTCTTTTTTTTATCATGACTTTCAGGTAGTCCAATAATTTTTAAATTATCTCTCCTGGATCTATTTTCAGGTCAGTTGTTTTTCCAATGATGTATTTCACATTGTCTTCTATTTTTTTTCATTATTTCATTTCATTTTAAGAAGGTTTGGAAATTGCACTTGCCATGTGTTTTTCACTGTAGGTTTTGAGACTTGAGCAGAATTAAAAAAAATAGGCATTTATAAAAAGTAATATTTTAAAGGGCAGCTAAGAAGCCAAGTGGATAGAATGCTGGGCCTTGAGTCAGGAAGACTCATCTTCATGAGTTCATATCCAGCCTTATTTACTAGCTATGTGACCCTGAGCAAGTAAATCACTTAACCCTGTTTACCTCAGTTTCCCCATGTGCAAAATGAGCTGGAGAAGGAAATGAAAAACCAGTCTAGTATCTTTGTCAAGGAAACCCCAAAATTGGCTGTGGGAGCTTCAGAAGACTGAACAACAAACAACAGTATTGTAAAGCATTCCTTGAAGCCCTTTTTCTCTCTTTCCCCAGGGTATACCCCAGGCCATTGCCTTTCTTACCTGTCTTTAAATATATCTCTGGGGAACAGCCTGTCTGTCTGGTCATATGTCCCTAGGTGAGGAAGAGGAGGGAGGAAAGAAATAAGTACTGAAAAGACTTCATAGGCCCAACAGTCAGAGCATCTATGGAGTGAGAAAGGAAAGAGAAGGGCAGCTCCTACAGGGTCTGATAATAGTGTGGGGGGGGGGTTCAACTGGCCACAGCTACTGCGTACCTCTTAGAAGTAGGAGGAACCCAGAACAAACCCAACACCACCACTACCAACCAAAGCAGCATGGTAAGAAATAGTTCACCTCGCTTGCCTTCCAGTGTCTCTTTATCACCATCTTACCCACTCCCACCCCAAAACATCCCAGTAGCTTAGAAAATATGCACTAATAATTTGCCAGCATAGTACTGGTAGGTGCAGATTGAATGGGAATCTTGGTTAGAATCCCCATCTGTAATGCTATGATATATGAACTTTGGAGCCAAAGAAACTGGGTTAAAATTCCAGCTTTGTGTTACATTGGTCGAGTCACTTTCTCTCTCTGGGTCTCCATTTGCCCAAGTATAAAATAAAGGGATTGAGTAGAAGATTTGTAAAGACCAAATTCTAAATTTATGATCCTTTGTCATTCAATGTATTTCTATTTATTTTCTCTACCTATTTTATTAATTGTATTTAATTACAGGTATACAATAGAAATTCATTCTTTCAAGATAATGTAGGTGAATAATTAGATGAATTGGTGAAATGTCACAAGTATAAAAATGTAAAGAAAATACAGTATGATCATTTTCAAGTTCATCCCATATCTAGAACCAGGCTGACCAACTGTTGTTTAGATCCTATTTCAAAGGGATAGGCAAGATAGATGTATAATTAGCATCTCAAAGCATCTTCGTGGGCAGATTGCGTGTTCTTCACACTTCACTAGAAGGTTTGGGGAGGTATTTTAACGGAGGTGGATATTATATCATTAGGTCAAGCATTGATCTTCAAACCCCCCTTAGCAAATAGCATCAGCATCAAGGACAGAACATTTGGTATTCTCATGCTTCTTCTGCCTAAGGCATATGGAATTGAGGGGGAAAAAAAGAAAGAAAAAAGAAAAAAAATCCACCCATCATGTTGTGCCTTTTGGTCATAATTCACAAGACACCTTCTTCTCTTCTTTTTCCTCCCATTTTTTCCTTCCACATTTTCTGTACCCACAAATTACTTTTTTTCTTTTACATTTTTGTCTCTTCCACCTTACTTTTCCACAACAGTATATAAAACCAAATGGGGAAGAATTGTATGAAAATAGGGGAAGGATTTTTTCTTAAAATTACCTTTGTCTTTGAAGAATTACCTTAGTTTGTGTTTCAATTTTTAACTCTTTCTTGCCCCCTCCCCATATAGCAATCAACTGATACATCCCTTGTGTTCTATCATCATAATATTTCATGAATTCCTTCCCTTGTCTCCATTCACAAGGCTACCAGACTAGTTCAGTCTCTCAACCCTTCTTGCTTTGCCTATTTCAATTAGTCCTGTTTTTTTTTTTCCCTTGACTATGGTCTCTTGCCTCTTCAATCCATACCCTATGCAGCTACTAACATGATAGTCACACAACACAGAACTGACCATGTAACCCACTTGCTCAAAAAGCTTCAGAGGCTCCTATTATATGTTGGACAAAATACAAACTCTTCTGTTTGCTACTTAAAACCCTTAGCAGTTGGCCTTCACAGGTAACCCCAACTTATCTTTTCAGATTGATTTTACCTTCTCCACCTCATGCACTCTATAGAGAAAATGAGCTACAGACAGCTCCCCTCCATGACATTTCATTTCCAACCTCCATGTATTTGTACAAGCTACCCCAACTGCCTTTTCTATTTCTTGGAATCTTTAGCTCCATTTGAAGTTCAATTCCAATGCCTTCTCATAAATAAGACCATTTTTGACCACCCCACCCCAATTTTTAGTGTTCTTTCTTCTAAAATTTATTAGTGTTTCCATACCTATCCTACATCTATACCTATGCGGATAGTTCTCACTCTGTGTAAGTGGACCATTCTGCACACTTCTACATAAAGCAATTTCTTTTACATAATGTAAATTTGCCTCTACCCACCCACTTCATTAGACTATTTAACAATGGCACAGATAAAATTGTACATTTACATAAGTCATAAAATGTACTTAAATGAAGACATATTAAATACAGTGTGATAAATAGAATTGTGAAATAAAAGGTAAAGTTAGTGATAAAGTATATACAAGACTGTACAATAAAGTTAACATAAGTGTGTAGTATTTTGCTACTTCTCCACCCACTGCACCTAGCTTTTATCACAAATGGTTGACTATACAATGTTTTTTATGAAGCTATCAAGAGATGTTTGGACAGCGGCTCTTTATTTATCTTGTTTATCTGACAAAAGCAAGCAATAACCTCAATAAGTCTTTCAGAGTTCCTTACACATAGTTGAATTTATATAATGTGACTTTACATAAAGTGAGAACTATCTGTACCGATATAGCACCCATACACGTATATTATTTCACATGTTGTGTTTCACATATGTGTTCATATATTAATTTTTCTCCAGTTGAACGTATGTTTCTTATGAACAGGGACTACTTTATTTGTCTTTTTAATCTCAGAACCTTACCACAGTGTCTTGCACATATTTGCTGAATTGAAGAGGGATAAAATTTTAATTTGAGTTTACAAACTAATAAAGAAAAAAATATATATATACATACATATATCTATATCTATATCTATATCTATATCTATATCTATATCTATATCTATATCTATATCTATATCTATATCTATATCTATATCTATATCTATATCTATATCTATAGATAGATAGATAGATAGATAGATAGATAGATAGATAGATAGATAGATAGATAGATCTGTAGCACTGGTATGCTGAACCACTTGAGAGGAGTCATCAAAACTAATTGTAAAGGACTTTGGAAACAAAATATAATTTAAATATCCTCTTGCCTATACAACACAACATAATGTTGGTATAACAAAGTTACTGATGCTGATGGTGGTAACAGTAGAGGATGAGAACGGGACAACAGTGATAACAGCTGACATTTACACAAAACTCAATTGTTTCAAAGAGTTTTACAAATATTATCTCATCTGATCCTTACAGCAACCTTGAAAGATAGGTGTGTATATGTATGTGTGTGTATGTGTGTATATACACACATATACACATATGTATATATACATGTTTGTGTGTACACACATATGTACAAATATATATGTGCATCTACATATACATATATAAACAAAATTATTATCATCTCCTTTTTTAATAGATAAAGAAACTGAGACTCAGAAAATTTAAGAGACTTGCCCATGGTCACACAGATAATTCCAGGGATGAGATTTGAATCAAATTCAGTATATTTTCAGCAGAGATTTTTGTTATAATAGAAAGAACACAGGATATGGAGACAAAAGTCTTAAGTTGATATCCTTTTGATATTATGTGAATAAACTTGAACCTTATTTAAGTTCTGTGGGCCTGAATTTCTTCATATGTAAAATGGAGGGGTTGATCTACATAATGTCTGGGGTCCCCTGTAGTGCTAAGTCTATGCTGGCAAATCTCCAGCTCAAACACTCTATCCATTGCAATATGCCAGGCATGGCACAATGGTATTTATGACAGCTGAAGAAACATTACTTGGAAATACAGATCTTTGGCTATCCTCCTGTTCTCACCAAGTAGGTGATCTCTTCACCTCGCTTCACCTCAATTATCTCATTTGTAAAATTTGAGGGAGGGTGGTTGGACTATATAACCTTTGGGTTCTAGTGTCTGAGTTCGAATATTAAATGTATTGAGTTCTGAACCCAGAGAGACTGTATCAACTTCATTAAATTTTAAAAAGCTCCAACTAAGTACCCATGATGCACTAAGCACCGGAGATATAAAGGAAAAAAAAATAAAACAGTTCCTTTCCTCAAGAAGCTTGAATTCAACTGGGAGGGGGAGGTGTGTAGGAGATGTAAACAGATAAATTAAGAATACTATGTGGAATATAAAAACAAAGTCATTTCAAGGTGGGATACTAACGACTGGAAAGATCAGGAAAAGCTTCAGGACATTAGGATGCGTAAAAGGAGTTGAGGTGAGGAATCCAAGAGGTAGAGGTGAGGAAGGAAAGTTTCCCAGGCACGAGGGGACAGCCTGTGCAAAGGTGTAGAGGGGGGAGATAAGAAATGCTATGCATGAGGAATGGTGAGTAGGCTAGTTTGGCTGAAATATAGAGTCTCTGTTGGGAAGTAATTTATATACAGACTAGAAGATGTGAAGGGCTTAGAATGTCAAATAGAGGAGTTTTACATCAGTATAGTGGATAGAATGGATTTGGCATCAAGAAGACAAGAGTTCAAATTCTATTTCAGATATTTGTTAGCATTGTGACCCTGGCCAAGTCACTCAACCTTGGGGTACCTCCTTTTCCTCATCTACAAAGTGAGGGTAATATCATTTACCTGACTGTATTTTTTATGAGGGTCAAATTATAAGATATTAAAGCTTTTAAATACACTAAAACTTTTGGTACATACATAAACAATCTAAAAGTTAGTTGCTATTTTTATTATTAGTAGTAGTAGTAGCAGCAGCAGCAGCAGCAGTAAAAGCAGCAGCAGCAGTAGTAGGAGTCAGCAGCAGCAATATCAGTAGCAGAGTAGTAGTGGTAGTCAGCAGCAGCAGCAGCAATAGTAGTAGTAATAGTAGTAGTAGTAGTAGTAGTAGTAGTAGTAGTAGTATAGTAGTAGTAGTGTTGAAAATAATAGAGGCCCACTGAAGCTTTTCAAGCATGGGATCTGGTCAAGTCCTATACTCAAGAAAATTCTGTTTGTCAACTTTTTGCTGAATGAATTACAGAGAATTGAGATAATGGAGGCAGGGAGAAGAAAAAGGAGAGTCCAACTGCAATGGTGAAGTGAGAGGTGATGGGAGGTCTAAACTACTATGGTTACTCATGGGAGCAGAGAGAAGAGGATGAATGGGAGTGCTACTATAGAAGTACAACTGACAAGAACTGACTATTGATTAGATATGAGAGTGAGAGAGAACTTAAAGAGTCAAGGAAGGGTCTAAAGTTTGAAATTTGGATGAATTAAAGGTTAGTGATCCCATTTTTAAAAATTTCTTTGTTAATTTATTTACTTTTAGTTTTCAACATTCACTTCCACAAGATTCTGAGTTCCAAATTTTCTCCTCATCTCATCCTCCCCCCACCCCAAGATGGCTTGCATTCTGAATACCCCTTCTCCAAATGTACCTTTCCTTCTATCTCCCCGCCCCTTCTTTTATCCCCTTCCCCTTCTATTTTCCTGTAGGTCAAGATAGATTTCTATACCCCATTGCCTGTATATCTTATTCCCCAGTGTGTGTGCAAACAACTTTTAACATTTATTTTTAGAACTTTGGGTTCCACATTTTCTCCCTTTCTCCTTCCTCACCAACCCACATAGAGAAGGTAAGCAACTCGATACAGGTTATACATGTGGAGTCATGCAAAGCACTTCCATAGTAGTCATGTTATGAAAAACTGACTGTATTTCCCTTCATCCTATCTTGTCCCACCCATTTATTCTATTCTCTCCTTTGAGCCTGTCCCTCCTCAGAAGTGTTTGCTTCTGATTACCCCTTCCCCCAATCTTCCTTCCACTCTATCATCTCCTTCTCTTATCCCCTTCCCCCTATTTTCCTGTAGGGTAAGATAGATTTCCATACCCAAATAAGTATATGTGTTATTCTCTCCTTAAGCCAAATCCGATGAGAATAAGATTCACTCATTCCCTCTCACCTTCCCCCACTTTCCCTCCACTGTAAAAGCCTTTTCTTCCTTCTTTTATGTGATATAATTTACCCCATTCTACCTCTACCTTTCTCTTTCTCCCAGTATAATCCTCTCTCATACCTTAATTTCATTCTCTAGATATCACTCCTTCATTTTCAACTCACCCCGTGCCATCTATCTATCTATCTATCTATCTATCTATCTATCTATCTATCTATCTATCTATCTATCTATCTATCTGTCTGTCTATCTACATGTAATTTTTCCCCTTCAACTACTCTAAAACCGACAAAGGTCTCATGAGTTACAAATATCATCTTTCAATGCAGGAATGTAAACAGTTCAACCTTAATAAGTCCCTCATGATTTCTCATTCTTGTTTACCTCTTCATGCTTCTCTTGAGTCTTATATTTGATAGTTGAATTTTCTATTCAGCTCTGGTCTTTTAATCAAGAATGCTTGAAAGTCCTCTATTTCACTGAATATACATGTTTTCCCCTGAAGAATTATACTCAGTTTTGCTAGGTAGGTCATTCTTGGTTTTGATCCTATCTCCTTTAACCTCTGGAATATTATCTTCCAAGCCCTCCAGTCACTTAAGGTAGAAGATGCTAAATCTTATGTTATCCTGATTGTGTTTCCACAGTACTTGAATTGTTTCTTTCTGGCTGCTTGCAATATTTTCTCCTTGACCTGGGAACTCTGGAATTTCGCTATAATGTTCCTAGGAGTTTTCCTTTGGAGATCTCTTTCAGGAGGAAATTGGTGGATTCTTTCCATTTCTATTTTACCCTCTGGTTCTAGAATATCAGCAATTTTCCTTTATAATTTCTTGAAAGATAACGTCTAAGCTCTTTTTTTGATCATGGCTTTCAGATAGTCCAATAATTTTTAAATTATCTCTCCTGGATCTATTTTCCAGGTCAGTTTTTTTGTTTTTTTTTTGTTTTCCAATGAGATATTTCAAATTGTCTTCTAACTTTTTTTTCATTCTTTTGGTTTTGCTTCACAATGTCTTGATTTCTTATAAATTCACTGGCTTCCATTTGCTCCATTCTAATTTTTAAGGAAGTATTTTCTTCAGTGAGCTTTTGTACTTCCTTTTCCATTTGGCCAATTTTGCTTTTTAAGTCATTCTTCTCCTTATTGACTTTTTGGACCTCTTTTGCCATTTAGGTTAGTCTATTTTTTAAGGTGTTATTTTCTTGAGTATTTTTTTGGGTCTCCCTTAGCAAGCTGTTGACCTGTTTTTCATGATTTTCTTAAATCACTCTCATTTCTCTTCCCAGTTTTTCTTCTACTTCTCTTACTTGCTTCTCAAAATCCTTTTTGAGCTCTTCCATGGCCTGGGACTGATCCATATTTTTTTCTTGGAGGCTTTGGATATAGGAGCTTTGACTTTGTTGTCGTCTTCTGGTTCTATGTTTTCATCTCCTTTGTCACCGAAGAAAGATTCTGTGCTCTGACTTTTTTAAACTGTTTGCTCACATTCCCAGCCAATTACTTAACTTTCAAAGTCTTTATTAAGGTAGGAGTCTTCCACCAATGTGAAGAATGTATTGTCCCACGCTTCGAGGGTTTTGTGCAGGTGTTTTCAGAGATACTTCTAGGGACCTGTAAATTTTCAGCTCTTCCAAGGTAGTATGATCAAAGGCAAATTATTTACTCCTTTCCTAGCCTGGTCTCTGCTCTATGAGTGATCACAAGCACTCTTTTCTACCTTAGAACTTGAGGAGGATTCCCCATCCACTGCCACTACAAGCTCCACCATCCCAGTGCTCCTCTTTACCCCAGGACCACCACCCAGAACTGTGACGCAGATCCAAGCACAAGCAAAGCAAGAGATTCCTGCCTCAGCACCAGCAAAGAGATCCCCACAACCCCCTCTGATCAGCCACTCAGTCTGTGGGCTTGGGAAGCAGCTGCCACCCCTGGGATGGGGTGGGACTAGGGTTGGGATCAAGCTTCTTTCTCACCACAGTCTGGTCCAACAGACCTTTTCTACTGAACTTCTAAGTTGTCTTGGAGTTTGTGGGTTGAGAAGTCTGGAACCTGCCAAATCTGCTAGTGATTCAGTCCCCTGAGGCCTGCTCCAGGTTTGCTGAGGCCTAGTCTTTACCTGCATGACCAAGCAGAACTGTGCGCCTCACCCAGCCTGGTGCCATAGATTTTTCCTGCTGACCTTCCAGGTTGTCTTGGGTTGGAAATTTGTTTCACTCTGTCTTTTTGTGGGTTCCGCTGCTCTAGAATTTGTTTACAGCCATTTCTATAGGTATTTGGAGGGGTTTGGGGGAGAGCTCAAGCAAGTGACTGCTTTTACTCTGCCATCTTGGCTCCACCCCCAGGATATTGATTCCTTGGCAAAAATAGGGATATTGGGAAAAGAGGATGGCTTGAGGAGAAAGATGATGAGTTCTGTTTTGGGCATGTTGAGTTTGGGATTATTATGGAACATCCAGATGGAGATAACTAACAGAGGCATGAGAGCAGAGCTCCAAGAAATATAAGACCTGGAAATTTATTATTGAGAGTCATTTTCTTGTGGCAATAAGAGGATAGAGAGAGAGAGAGAGAGAGAGAGAGAGAGAGAGAGAGAGAGAGAGAGAGAGAGAGAGAGAGAGAGAGAGAACCATGATAAAAATCCAGGAGGGGAAAAAAGTATCAAGGAAGAGAAGATGGTCAATAGTGTCAAAGTCCACAGAGAGTCAGGAAGTATGATGATTGTGAAATGGCTTTTGGAATTAGCAATTAAGAGGGAATCAATCATTTTGTAGAGAACAGTTTCATTTGAATCATAGGATCAAAAGTCAGACTGCAAGCATGTAAGAAAGGAAGGGGATATGATAAAGTAAAGGAAGTATATCTGGCTTCTTTTCTAGAAGTATGGAGGTAAAGGCAGCTAGGTGGCACAGTGGATAGAGCACTGGCCTGGAGCATTCAACATCAGAAATCTAGCCTTCCTACAATAAATATTATTTTTCTGACTAGTTATATTTTTATCCCTAGTACTTAGCACAATGCCTGGCACATAATACACATTTGTGTTTCAGTCATTTCAGTCATGTCTGACTCTTCTTGGCCCTGTTTTTTTTTTTTCTTGGCTAGGTAATGGGGTTAAGTGACTACCCTAGGCTCACTCAGCTAGTAAGTTTCTGAGGCCAGATTTGAACTCAGGTCCTCCTGACTCCAGGGCTGGTGCTTTATTCATTGCACCACCTACCTGCCCCTTGGTCCCATTTTTTAAAATAAATTTAGACTTTATTCAAAAAGCAACAGGGAGGAAGCCATGGAATATGAATACATACATATGCATACATACATGTAGATATGTATGTATATGTGTGTATATACATACATGTATATGTGTGCATATAAACAGAAGAATGATAGGAAAATAATATCTCACATTTCTATAGAGCTTTACAGTTTCCAAAGCATGTTCTTCCCACTAGAATGTACTGTAATTACTTTGAGGGCAAGTGCCCAGTACAGTGCTTTGTATATAATTAAAGTCTTAAGAAGTTTCTTTGAACAAATGGGAACAATCTTTTGTATTCAAGTATAAATTTTTCTCATTTTAAATATGGAGATACAGAGGTCTGAGCATTTTCCCAGGGCCACATGGTTAGTAAGGGTAATGAATATCTAGTCCAGGATTTGAACTTGGATTTCCTAAGTCCATGTCCAGCACACTTCTCATCAAAGCACCAGTACAAACTTTGGGAAGATTGGCAGAGATGTGAAAGATTGATCTGTGGTAAGAAGGAGGGTTAGGAGTCCTGAGACTATATTTTGGGGTCTTCTTGGCAAAGATATTGGAGTGGTTTGTCATTTCTTTATCCAGCTCATTTTCCAGATGAGGAAACTGAGGTAAACAGGGTTAAGTGACTTGTCCAGGATTCCACAACTAGTAAGTATCTAAGACTGGATTTGAACTCAGGAAGATGAGTCTTCCTGACTCCAGGCCCAGCTCTTTGCTCACTGTGCCACCTAGTTGCCCCTTAACAGGCACTTAATAAATATTTATTGACTGACTGACTTTTTTTTTTCTTTTCTTTGCAGGGTGGGGCAATCTCATGCTTATAGGCAGTAGGGAAGGAAAGAAATACAAGATTAGAGAGAGGGGATAATTAAAGAGGTAAACTCTCAGACAAAACTGGAAGGGTATATGATCAAGAGCAGAAGTGTGTGCAGGGGGTGGCTTTGGCCAGGAAAAAAAAAAAAGATCATTTTGTCTGAGACTGGAGCAGATTTGGGGAGGAGGGAAGTTGAATATGTAGAATTGTGGCTAATGGCACTCAGTCTGTGCATCTTTTGTTAAAGTACTAACTTAGCTAAATTTGAAGGTCAGAGACTGTTTGGTCACCAGGTAACGGAATTTTTGGCACTAGCAAAACCTGAAGACTGTTTTTTAAGTCACAGGGAGTTACGTCCACTTGTGTCAGGGAAGTATTCACAGAGATGAAATCACAGGTCCTGGAAATATTTCAATCTATAAGAATACAGAGGATGTGTTCTTTGATATGTGGACAGCTGCATCTCAGTGACCAGTATATTTTAATATCAGAACAAAAGAACTGTTTCAGTGAGAATTACTATTTCAAATCTCCTAATAACTTCACATCATTTGAATTCATATTCCTTATAATATGATCCAAATTGCTTCAAATCCTCCACTATAATTGTGCCTTTCTAACCTCTTATTTGAGAAAAAAAAGAAATGGTCTGATTTAGGTCTTTGTTTCTCTTACATGTTCCATTTGCACGCTTTCAAACAATGGTGCAATCATTTGTTATGAGCATGCTAATAGCACACCATACAGAGCACATGTACAAGAGAGGTCATTTTGGAGGCTGCAGAAATGAAACAAATATGTAATGACCTTTAATGGAGACACAAACAAAGCCATCAGCAAAGCTTCCTTTGAAAGAGATGAATCTGTGTTTTCCTTTACTTAACAGGACAATGTTTATTTTTAACACCATTTATTGTCTAAAAGCTATATTGAAAATCTGAAGAAAATAGCTCTTTATAATGGATTATTTCATGTGTCTTATCTTCCAGAGTCATGGAGTTGTACAGAAGGAAGAGATTTCATCTGACTGCACCTACCTGAAAGGACTTCACCTCTAACCTTTCTGAATAGAGCCCTTGCTTGAAGACCACTGGTGAGAAGCAATTAACTACTTCTTAAGGCCTCCCACTTTACTTTGGAGCAAATCTACATTTTAGAAAGTTTTTTGTTTTCCTGATATCAAGTCTCAATTTGCCATCTTTTCTCTCCACCCCCAACCCTACCCTATTTCTCATAGTTCTTTTCTTGGGAGCAAAGCAGACCACATCTGATCCCTCTTTCATATCATAGATCTTTAAGTACTTGAGGACAGCTGTCATGCCCATGTCTTCTCTTCTCCAGGGTAAATATCACCAGTTCCTTGGACAAAAACTAAGATCTTATAAAGTCCTTATCACCCAGATTGCATCTCCCATAGATTCATTCCAGCTTACCAATGTCCTTCCTAAACTATGATGCCCAGAACTGAATGCAATAATACTCCAGGTGTGGCATGGCCAAGGCAGAGTACAAAGCAACTTCTTTATTTCTTCTTTATGTGTAAATTATACATCTCTCATGGGAGAAAGCTTGGCATAATGGGTAGAAATATGGCTTTAGAACAGAGAGGAAGTGGGGTCAAGTACTGTCCCTTACACTTCAGCTGTGTGACGTTAGGTAAGTCACCTTACTTTTGACTACTACTTGACAAGTCTCTTGGACTATATTCCAGTCTGTGTCAATACAGGCAGTTCCACCAACTGGGAGATGCCATAAAATCACAGCTGAAGTCCATCCCTACATCTCTCTTTAAAAAGTTCAAGACAGTAGTAGCTGAATTATGTCACATTGATGAGCTATATTGACCTTTCAGTCTATGTAAACGCCAGATCTTTTTCCAACTGCTGTCTGTCCAGGCCTCACCATGATGAATTCCTCAAGATGGACTTTTTGAACTCAAGCACAAGACTTTACATTTATCTCTTCTTAATTTCATCTTATTTTACTTGGTCCAATGCTTGAGTTCATTAAGTTTTTTTGGATCCTGACTCTGTCATAAAGAGTTTCAGCTGTCCCTCTTACTTTGTGCCTCTGCACATATGATAAGACTGCCATCTCTGCCTTCATCTGGATCACTGATAAAACCCATGTGAAACTGTACATGGAGTGTTACAAATGGAAAGCCTTTTATTTTATCCTCCCCTCTTCCCAAAACAAAACAAAACAAAGCTAGATGTTAAGCATTGATTCAAAGCTATTTGAATACTTGAGGGACGCTTGGCTTTGTCCATGTGGGTTATTGACTATTGATGCAGAACACAATCACTCTATGCCTTACCTGGAGCTCAGTAATAGTGTCCAGTCATGAAAGAATTTACCATCCTGCTTGGTGTCCAAACTTCCCTATCCTGACCCCTGGGTAACAGACATATAGTGCATCACTGGGACCATGTTTGAGGCCTTTTCTATATGTTAGAACCACCCTGACCTTCAATTCTGCTGACATAGCCTTCAATAACCTGGGGTCATCTGTGCACAGAGCTGGACTTTATCAGAAGAAATAGAGATTATGAATGAATGAAGAAATGATGGTTGGATGGATGGATGGATGAAAAACTTACCATGCACCGAGCACTGGGGCTTTAAATAGAAAATATCAAGACAATCCCTGATCTGAAGGAGCTCATGTTTATGTGACAACACCTATGGGAATATTGGAACAGGTAGATCAGATGAAAAGGGTCAGTGGTGACAAGGGTGAAGTTGCAAGGTAGGTGGCAATACATATTTTCATTGGTAAAGTAATATTCATTTACATGAAACCATTCTGTAGCAGCAAGAGTTTGGGTACTGAGAACTTTCTTTTCTTGGCCTTCAGTAGCTGTGGCTACAGAGGACATGGGGGGGGGGTTATAACACCCGAAGAGCAATTTACCAGGTTGGATTTCTATGGGAGTTATTCTTCTGGATGCTTGATGGCTGTGGAGGAAGGTTGGAAGAGCAGCTAGGAACTGGAAAATGCCACTATTTCCCAGTCTCTAGGGTCCTTGACAACCAGGTCAAGGGTCCTAGCTATACAGGATATAGCTGCCTCTACTGTAAGTGTGAAGGAAATTGGTGATCGGAGGGTTGGGGATGACTTGCCTGGTCAATGCCACCTTCGGTCGTTTCCTCTAGATACCTTGATGCTCTCACTAGGCTGGTGTCATAGAAGCAATATTTCCCAGGACCTTGCTAAATATACTGGGCTAGCTTTTTCTAAATCCCTGTAGCATAGGTTAGTTTTTTTCCTTAAAACACTTAACATTTGCCTCAGGGAATTCCTAAGGTTAGTAGCATGGCTTCCTTGGTCACCCAGACACAAAAGGCCTCTTCGTGCTCCATCTCTTTTTCTGAGGCTTCTGATCATGAACTAACAGTATTACCAACGTGGGGAGATGTGTACACAACTGAATCACCTTGGTGTCTTCAATGAATATCCCTGTTGAATATCCTTTCTCTGTTATGACTAAGTAAGTCTCCTTTCTGCTAAATGTTGAATGACCTATTATTATCTTATTTAATTCTAATACTAAATAACCAGGGGATTGGCTTGAGTCAAGCCATGCTTGTGCCAGCTGGTTTGCCTATGAATTATGATAGGCTATACCATAATGTACCAATAGAATATAAACTCCTCAAGGGCAGGGACTATTTGGTTTATGTTTTCAGTTATTGAAGAACTTAACACAGAACTTATACATAGTGCTTAATATATGTTTGTTGATTGATGGATGATCTATGATAAGAAAGGGTAAGGTATAAATTCTATAAACCAGCTTTTTCCTTTTGTTAGATCCCTTCTCTACTGAGAAGAAGAATGTAATGGTAATGATTGAGTGAGGCATTATGTTGCGTTGAGTTTTTCCCATATCTAATGTAGGTATTTTTTTTTGACAGTACAACATCTGGAAATGTAACTTTGTAAAGAATAGCCTGGCCTTGAGGCATTTGTTTATTTGACTGCCTTGGAAACAGAATCTATTCATGTCTTTTCCAGTATCCATATTCAATCTCTATTGGTGACCAGGTTCTTCCCAGTTTTTGGCCACTCACTCTTGTAATTCCTCAGACAAGGATTAAGAAAGGAAGAGATAATGAAATTTACATGGGTCAGTTTCACTACATTTAAAGGAAAAAAAAGAAAGTTGTAAAAAAAGAAAAATATTTTTAAAATGAAATTTTCATAACTTGAAGAAGTGTATGACTTCAGTTTAACTGTACATAGACTCAAATAAGTTGTGGGAATTTTCTGTGGTTTTCAATTATTTATGTAGTTGTTGCTCTCCATTAGAGAATTGGCTATTGTCATAAGCTGCCACTTTGTAGTTACTGCAATTATATCTTGGCAACCCAACAGTCTTCTGAAAGCATATTCTCCTGTCATGAGTGAGACATTTTACTGATGTCAGATGAATTCTGACACGAAAAGATGGATGTCTCCCTTGCACAGCCCAATGTGTAGGATGTGAAAAGTCAGACAATTCCCGCTTGACTTTAGGGCAAGCATCATGCTTCACAATGAATCAAGATTTGACTGATTGATTATCAATCTCTCCTCTGAGGTCTCTTCTGGCTCTTGGCTTTTCCAATTCTTTAATTTGTACTATCGTCTCAAAGGAGAAACTAGAGCTTCCTTTTGGAGAATTATGGGAAATTGGACACAGCTGATAGAGTATAGAGAAAGCTAAATTTTGTCCTGTAGTATTGTTGTCTGATAAATGGTCTTTAAAAGCTTACTCCAATAAAGCAGATTCTTAGGTGAGAGACATTTACAGTGGCATCAGTCATGAGGGTATGAGTCACTCCAACTTTGCTTCCTGGTTGGGATAAAGAAAAAAATGAGACATGTGAGCACTACAATTTAAAAAAAATACTTTCTGGAAGAATCTAGCTCACTGAAGAAGTAAGTCAGATATTAACTTAACTTAACAAATTAGTCTCCTGCCTCCCCCAGTGACTGGACTTTAAGATTAATCTTGTGCCCATAAGCCTAAATTCCATCATTAACAGGAGCAAAATCAGGATTTTGTGTGTAATTGTTTGTTTTTCAAATAAATGTCCTTGTGGAACTCTTGCTATGCTTCATTAGATTCTTGGCCTACTGACCCTTTGGGCACAAGATACAAGTATGAATAAATTTAATTTGATTTGATTTGATTGCATCTTTGAATTGTGGATAAATTTGTGTGCAAATTTCATAGGGAAATTGCATTCAACATCCTTTCTTTAAAAGACTTTAATTTAGATTAAAAAGCCATTCATAAAGCTATATATAAACATTTGTGAGGAAAAAATGTTCTTCCAATTGAGGCTGAAAGGATAGAGTTTAAGGAGGGAGAGGGAGAGAGAGAGAAAGACACACACACACACACACACACACACACACACATATATATATATATATATATATATATATATATATATATAGAGAGAGAGAGAGAGAGAGAGAGAGAGAGAGAGAGAGAGAGAGAGAGCATCTTTGATATGGATAAGTTAATATGGCCTCACTTTGATATTTCCAGGATCTACAATTTCATTGCAATGAGTTCTGTCTTCAATGACACAGATTAAGGGGCAGGTTATTACCATGGAAAAATCACAGGATTGAGAGTCAGACAATCAGGTTTCAGAATCTCTGCTGTGCTATTTACTCCATGGGTGACATTGGGAAAGTCATCTATCTGGCCTGTCGATTTTGTCATCTGTAAAAGAGGGCATTATTCTTTATCGTCTCTGAAGTACATTCCAACTCTGAATGCTTGGACCTCATCGTACTTTCTAATCTGGCCCTCAGACAGGTTCTAAAATTACTTTTCTAGGGAAGAAGATTCACCATAGTTATCATCATCATTCAACATTTCAATAATTTTTTTAGTCATGTCTGATTCTTAATTTGTGATCCTATTTGGGGTTTTCTTGGCTAAGCTATTGGAGTGGTTTGCCATTTTCTTCTCTAGCTAATTCTACATATGAGGAAACTGAGGCAAACAGGGTTAAATGACTGCCCCAGGATCACTAATAAGTGTCTGATGCCAGATTTGAACTCAGGAAGAAGACTCTTCCTGACTCCAGGCCTGGCACTCTACTCCACCACCTAGCATCCAACCATAGTAATACCCTGCTCAAAGCCTTTCAGTGACTCCTTAGTGCCACAGCAATAACACACATGACTGTTGGCATTTAAAGCTCTCTGCAATTTGGCTTCATTATCTTTCTAGATTTCTTACACATTATTCCCCTTCAGACATTATATATTCTAGACCAGCAAATCTATGGACTGTACTTACCTTGAAGGGCTTTCTTACAGGCTTATGCTTTCTTTTGGGATTGCTTGTAAGCAATCTTTGAATGTACTCTTTGCTCATCATCAACATTCAGAACCCTTATCTTTTTTCAAGGCTGAACTCACATATCAATCACTCATAGGATCAAAGGATCATAGATCAAGACCTCAGAGGCCATCTAGCACTATTCCTTCATTTCACAGATTAGAAAACTGAGACTCAGGGAGAGAAACTAAGGATTTTGTGCAAGGTCACAAGACAGCAAGAATCAGAAGGGGGATTTGAACCCATGTCCTATGACTTCAAAACCAGTGCTTTTTTATACTATAATTTAGGTAATACCTACTGTATATTCAGGTACAAAGCCAGGTGCTGGTGATATAAGGGTAGAAGTACCTGCCCTCCAGGAGATTATAATCTATCAAAGGAGATGGCATGTACGTTTAACAGTGATCTCTATTTAACCTCTCCTCCCCTCATCCCTTGAAAAGTGTTCTTTCCTTCCTCAGATATTCCTAGGATACTGTCTGAATTTATTATTGTTTCCAATCTGTATTACTCCCTATCTTGTAAACAACCCTCTGTGTAGTAATGTGATAATAATAATAATGATAATAATAATAACTGACATTTATTTACAACTTAAAAATGCTTTGCATATGTTATATCATCTGATTCTCATAACAGCATTGTGAAGTAAGTATTATTGATACTATTATTCCCATTTAACAAAGGAAATTAAGGCTGGAAAGGGTAAGTATATTACTCATCATCATGTAACTAGAAAGTAGCCATTAAGATTTTTAAAAGTTCATTTTTAAAAATGATTTATTTTATCATTATTTTAAAGCACAGAGACTTTTTTTCAATTACACAATCTTTTTCCTCCTCCACCTTCCCACCCATAGAGAAGGCAAGAAAAACAAAGCCCATTATAAATATATATGGTCATGCAAAATAGATTTCCACATTAGCTATGCTCAAAAACAAAAAGGCAAGAAAAAAAGGAAAGAAAATATGGTTCATCCAATACTCTGGCTATTTGGAGGAGGTTAGTATTTTTTATCTTGAGTCCTTTGGAATTGTGGTGGGTCACTGTGTTCTTCAGAATTACTAAGTCTTTCACAGTTGATTAGCATTACAATATTGCCATTACTGTGCAGATTGTTCTGGTTCTGCTCAATTCACTTTGTATCAATTCTTTAAGTCTTCCAATCTTTTCCTGAAACCATCCCCTTCATTATTTCTTATACCATAATAGTATGACATCACATTCATATTCTATATCCTTTCCCAATTGGTAGGCATCCCCTTAGTTTTCAATTCTTTACCACCACACAAAGAGCTAAAATTATACATATACATTTATATATGCACACACACACACATACACACACACATACATATACATATATATGCGTGTATGTATGTGTGTGTTTGTATGTATATTTATAGCCAGACCTAGAAGCAGCATTGCTGGCTCAAAGGGTACAGTTTAACAGCTTTATAGGCATAGTTCTTGATTAGTTCACAGCTCCACCAGCAGTGTATTAGTGTGCCCATTTTTCCTCATCCCCTCCAACATTTGTCACTAGAAACAGCATTAAGATTTGAATGAATCTGTATCTTCACCGAGGCCTGTGTATATTACACTATAGAATTTTACCTTGGATGAGAATTGTTTTGTTTTCATCTACATTGTATGCCCAGTTACTAACACAGTGCCTTGCATGTATTGGGTACTTAATAGATGTTTTCTTGGATTAAAGTGACTCAGATTGCAACCATGTGTGCTTTGGGAGATAGCTGGCCTTTGTGAGTAGTAGTACCTGAAAGACAAGTGAGGATCTCAGGACCAGTTCCTTGTTGATGAATCTCTCTTTCCATTTAGCTCAGCTGGTCCTCAGGTGAGAGACACAAGGCTGTTCCCAAAAGACTTTCCAGTTTGATAGGACCTGCCAAAGCTTTCCATCCTTCTCCATACAATGAGGAGACAAATAGCATTTCTGAATAGATGAATGATTGTTTATTGTCTGCCTGTCAGCCTGCTTGACTGTCACTCAATTAATAAAAATGTGACAGCCAGTCATAATAGGGAACATTCCATCCATGGCCAACCTCAGATTAAGGAGAAATTAGCACCTAAACTTTCACTAGTTGATAAAGAAAAGAAGAAAGAAAAGCATTTCAGATTCCACTTCAATGTGGCATTGAGGGAAAGATTTGGAATTACTCACGTCACTCTGCATCTATTGCACTGCCAGGATTCAACTAGAATGAATAAGATATGCCCCAAGCCAGGTACCCCCTCATGTCTGTCTCCTTTTCTTCAACATTTTCTGTATTAGACTGTAGCCTGAAGGGGATGTGATAGACTACAGTGTCCAAGGGTTAAGGAGGAGAAGGGCAATAAGCAAAATAATAATAATAATAATAATAATGATTAACACAAAATGTTTTGCAAAAAGAAAGTGATATATAAATATATGAATGACCAAGTCCCTTAACTTCCCTGAACCCACCTCCCTCATCTATAAAGTAAGGTTTAAAGAGGTTTAGTGATCTGTCCAGGGTACTATGACTGTTAAATATCTGAGGTACAATTTTAATCCAGGTCTCTGAGGTTGAAGCTCTAACTTGCTCTCTGCTATGCCAGGTGTTTCATTGCTGTTACCCTCATTTTTCTCTTTAAAAAACATCCATGACATCATTAACTTTTTAAAAATATTTTCCCAATTACATAAAAAAAACAATTTTTAACTTTTTTTTTAATTTTGAGTTCCAATTTTTTCTTCTTTCCCATTCTGCCCCCCTCATTCAGAGGGCAAGCAATTTGACATAGGTTATGTATGTGTAATCACATAAAACATTTTCATATTATTCATTTGTGAAAGACAGTGCAGACAAAAAAACCAAGAAAAATAAAGAAAGCTTAAAAAATATGCTTCAATCTACATTCATAATCCGTCAGTTCTTTCACTGGAGGTGCACAACATTTTTCATCATAAGTCCTTCGGAATTATCTTGGATCCATTGTATTGCTGAGAATAGCTAAGCCATTCACAATTGATCATCACATAATATTGCTATTACTGTGTACAATGTTCTCCAGATTCTGCTCACTTGACTTTGCATCAGTTCATGTAAGTCTTCCATGTTACCTTCATTTCTGAAATAGCTATTCCTTAGAATCATGCAAGAGGATATCTGTCTCCTCCATTTTCCAGAAGATGCTCTCCCAGAGGTCATCAGTGACCTTCTTCTTGCTCTCTCCAATGACCTTTTCTCAGTCCCTATCCTTCATGATCACTGTGTGGCAGTTAATAGATGAAACACCTCTGGTATATTAACTATCTTTGATTTCCCTGATACTGCAGGGTTGGCCTGTCTGCCAGCCAATGCCACTTCCAATTCTAGCATCTGATAGGTACACATCTAAGGATATGTAATTATCCTTACAGATTATTCTTTCATTAATACTCAGTCCTCAATACCTTGTTCTTTCCTTGCGTTTTTCTTAACTTGGCTAATTTGCTTCACAAATTCAATTATCACCATTCTGCTGATAGTTCCCAAATTTATTTTCCCAGCTCTGACCTCTGATATGAGCTTGAGTTCCATGGGTCCAGCTATCTATGAAATATATCCCATTGGATAACTTGCCATCATTTCAAACTCCACATAGCTTATAAAACTAGAACAGTTATCTGCACTTTTAGAAAACTTCCCCATCTAACTTTCTGATTTCCTTCAATGGAGCCACCATTCTCCCAGTCACCTAGGCTCAGTCCTTACAGTTTTGAGTCTTTCCTTATAATTCATCAGGGACTATGTTGTAATGGATAAAACCTTGGACCCAGGGTCAGAAAGACCTGCATTGAAATCCTGTTTCATATGCTTCCTAGTTGTGTGATATCAAGCCAGTCAATGCACCTCTCTGTGCCTTAATTTCTTTATCTGACAATTAGGATATTTCTACATTATCTCTCCTATATACATATACATACATATGCATATGTGTATATACATATGTATATATGTGTATTAATAATGTACATATTAATTTGCTCCAATTTCATGGCTCCCATTTTAAGGGGACCTTCTCTAAAAGGTGGGAGAAGTTTCTATATTATTTGCCCTTCACATTTAACCCTCTTGCAATGATAGAAACACCTCTTCTCCTATACAGAACAAGGGCTAATTATATTCCTATCTTGTGAATTTGGAGAGTTTTTATACAATCCCTCTTTATAACCAGGAAGTTGATCTAGAGGTGATGGATTTTATAGGAGACATGACATTTATGTTATTGGAGATAATGGCCACATTGATGAAGTCACAAAGTCTGGAAATGCTGAAGTAAATATGTGAATCAAGATGTTATTTCTGTGCCCCACATAACTTCTTCTTCTTCTTCTTCTTCTTCTTCTTCTTCTTCTTCTTCTTCTTCTTCTTCTTCTTCTTCTTCTTCTTCTTCTTCTTCTTCTTCTTCTTCTTGAATTTCATTAATGTTAAGGAATTCACTCTATTAATGCAAATTAGCATCTGCTTTATATTGGCAAGTCTTAAGAGAGCTTCCTTAGGATTCCTTAGCAGTGAAGGGATGGACTAGCCCAGGGTTTTTGCCAAATTTGGGGCTAAATCAAACTGCCTCTGAGAGCAGTTTATAATGCATTACCTCTTTGTTTTATGTGATTTACATACATTCATATATATATATATATATGTATGTATGCTATATAATATATGATATATAGTGTATGCTGCATATATTTATTTTTATATTTATACACACATACACACACACACACACACACACACACACACACACACACACACACACACATAATCCGGAGAGAGACAGAGAAAATAACGAATTCTAACTCTTATTTCATTCTCTCTAAAGAAAGCTTACTTCTCAAAGAAATTAGTTCTGTCAAGAAAAGGCACCAAGTGTGAAATATAGGTCTAAAAAGCATCTTCATTAATTAAGGTAGTTCTGTTTGTGGACTCTTGTGAATGATTTGTTAGCTTTAAATTAATATTCTTCTCCTTGATCATGATGGCATGTGAAAATATTGACTGAGGTAGGCTACCCTGCTACTAAGAAATGCAAATGTGAAATTTAAATATGAGAATCCTAAAGGCTATGTGAGCAATTTCTCTCTCTGTCCATTAGTGGTTCTCAGACTATGGTTGTTCATGGCACAGCACTGATTTTCGTGAAGACTGTGGCATGCTGAAAGCTCAAGTTGGCAACCAAGTTTGCCTGGGCAATCTGGCCTTCACCCTACCATCAGAGACTTGGGATTTTGTCCCATTTCTTCCCTTGCTCCTTCATTTTCTTCTTCCTTTAGGTCCCCAGAACTCAAAGCAGAAGAGTCAGCTTTGCCCCTCATGCTCTCAAAAGCCGATCAGCCCCAAACCAAAAAGCACTGGGAGCAAAGTGCAGCTGGGATTGGGGACTGGGGGCTGGGGTTTAGGGAGGCGTCTGGCATGATATTTCTACAGAAGCCTTCTCCAGTTACCTGATACACCGGGTGGATAAGTGACTGGGCCAACATCATGCAGTGGGGAAGCCCTAATGTCAGTGTAATGATAGAGAGTTGGGCTTGTATGAATTCTGTCTTTGACACTCACTAACTGATTTTGGGTAAATTACTTCATCTCTCTTGCCTCAGTATTCTGATTTGTAGACAACTAAAGGGCACAATGCATAGAGTCAGGAGAACCTGAGTTCAAATCTGACCTCAGACACTTACTAGCTGTGTGACCCTGAGCAAGTCACTTAACTCTGTTTGCCTCAATTTTTCTCATCTGTAAGATGAGCTAGAGAAGGAAATGGCAAACCACTCAAGTATTTCTGCCAAGAAAACCCCAGATAGGGCTGCAGAGAGTCAGACACAATTGAAATGACTGAACAACATAAAAAATTCTGATTTGTAAAAATGAGGTGGCTGCCTTACATGACCTCTAAGGTTCCTGCCAGCTCAAAATCTATGATTCTATGGTTTAAAATAAGGTGTTTCTATCTCCAAATCCAGCCCAATTCACAGGCCACCACCAGAGGAAGCTTATCCTGCTCCCACCAACTACCAGTATATTCTCTCTAGAAATAGCTTTGTATGTATTTTGCACTAAAATTTCCATCTACAAATTCTACCTCACTCTACTTTGCATCTGTGGCCCGGCCTGGTTTGCATGCAACAAGCTAGCCTCTGGTGTTCTCCCCACTCCTTTTGTGTGTTCTCTCCCCCTTTAGATTGTGAGCTCCCTGAGGTCAGGTATTGTTTTTCCTTTTAATTATTTCCCTAGTACTTAGCACAGTGCCTGGCACATAGGAGGAGTTTATTAAATTATTGATTGGATTGGATTGTTTCCCAACAAAAGAGTATAAGATCCTTGAGGGAAGGGGCAGTTTCATATTTAATTTCCCCTACCCCCAGGGCTTAGTAGGGTACCTGGCACATTGCAAGCACTCAATAAATACTTTTTGGATTGATTAGTGAATTGTCCAACCAATGTCAAACAAATTCTCAGTAGAGATGAGGATCATGCTCATTGGCTCTCTGTTCTGATTTGACAGTGAGACAACAGAACAGAAAACTAGTTACTGAAAAAAAAGTTTAAAGAAAAAAATGACATGGGGCTCAGAGAATTGATCAGATTGTTTGGGATTAAAATGTATTCATTCCATCTGGCTGCCATTCTGTGGCAATGGTCAGAGAACAAGCAGGCCTGGTCAGGAGATGCAGCCACTGCTCCTGCCAGGATCTATCTCCTGCCAAGTTCCAGAACAGGAGATAAGTAAAGCTGAATCTGTCTCCCCTTACGATTATTCATCATTTTTCCCCTGAGAAATATGCAGTCTGTAGTTCAGCACTTCTGGGCTTAAATAATTTGGAGACGGAGGCAACAGTTCTTGGAAAAGTTAAAGCATGGTGAGGAAACTGGCCGCTCCGAAGGGCTTCAGATTAAAGTGAGCATCAGAGCATCCTTTCATACTACAACCACAGGTGAATGTACTACATCTTTTGTCCCCTTTCTATTTCTGGACTAGAGTATATACAGAGTCTCCTAAGCATGAGGCATGAATGAACAGGCAGGGGACAAATCAGACAGGCCCCTATGCAGAAGGAACCATCATCCCAGGCTTTTTACTGCTCAGGATTTGGTAAAGAATGAACAGCAAGGCCTGCTCTGTTCAACCTGTTTATCATTTAAAAACAAAAACGAAATCCTCATTTATCTTTCACTTTGCTCAGGCTGGGCACTTCTCCTTTAGAGCACAAAGTGAAACTCTCAGGAAAACTAAAATTATTTTCCATGAAGTGATAGAGATGTTTGGGATTTGAGTCGCTTTGGGGCACAGAAAAAAAATCAGTGTAGGCCAGGCAGGCAGATGTGGGAGGCTTGTCACCAGACAGACATTCTTCAGGCTGTGCACAGAAAGTGAAGGGGGAAAAGGGACCCTGAAAATGTCAAGTTGCACAAATGAATCCAATTTTAAAGGATCTGGGGAAACTGAGACCATGTGTGGAAAATTATTCACAAACTTTAAAGAGTCATGTAAATATCAATTACTGATAATAATAATAATAATAATAATAAGTAAAAATAAACAGTGAATGATATCAAAAGGCAGCATTATGAGTCTTCCATTCTGCGCAATGAAGGATAGTTTTCTTGATGTTAATGATCACTGTCTGATGTATATCTAATACAAATAAGCATAGCAACTTTATATAAAATTTGATATAAAGGCATTTTTTAAAATGAAGATTTTTCTTGATCAAATAGTAAGTAGAACACTAGACTTGTGAGGGAATCCTGAGGTCAAATTCCACCTTGGAAATTTGCTAATTTGGTGACCATGGTCAAGTTACTTGACTCCTCTCAGTTTTCTCATCTGTAAATTGGACATTAGCTATTAACTCACAGTGTTATTATATACCTCAAGTGAAAGCTTGGGACAGCTAGGTAGTGCAATGGATAAAGTGCTGGGCCTGGAGTTAGGAAAAATGATCCTCCTGAGTTCAAATCTGACTTCAGACACTAGCTGTGTGACGCTGGGCAAGTGACTTAACCCTCTTTGCCTCAGTTTCTTCATCTGGAAAATGATGTGGAGAAGGAAATGGCAAACCACTCCGGTATCTTTGCCAAGAAAACACTGAATGGGCTCACAAAGAGTTAGATACAACCGAAATGACTGAACACCATCACCAAGTGAGATAGATGTAAAGCACATTGCAAACCTTAAAATGTTTAATAAGGATCAGACACCTGCATTATCAGCATCACCATCATTGCTATGTTCCGCCTAACACCAAAGCAAGTGAACCTGTAGGAGCCTTAGGCTGAGGTTTTATTGCTGTTGAAACAGTAGAGTACATAACTCAGCTTCACTCTTTACCATTATTTTGAGGTACAGTGGAACTACTTCTAGATCTCAGCAATATAATTTATTACTGCTTTGGAAATGTATTTGTTTTGAACATGTATGCTAATCAATTAACCAATTTTAGTTGATAGCTCTGGCATTTCAGGATCTGAAGTCTTTTTAAAAGGCAAGGATTTGAAATATACCTCTTTGACAGTGAATATGGAGTCTAAATGCAGCATTCCTTTACCCCCAAACTGTTCTGATATACTACAATCATAATTGCATTTCTAATGCTTATAAATATTTTTTCCTATTGGCTCAAAACTTTGTGAATTATAGAATCTTTAAGTTGGGGGAAAGGCACTTTGAGACAATTTATGAAGTCTCCTGCCCACTGTAGAAATAATTTCTGGAACATCAATCTATCAACAGATATTTATTAAGCATTTACTATGCATACCAGGCACTGCTAAGTTCTGGGAATTCAAAGAAATTAAGAAAAAACACAGTACCTGTTCTCAAGGAAGTTGTATTTTCATGGGCAAGATAAAATACAGATAAATAGCTTCTTCTGGAGAGACACCCTGAGTTCTTCCTCAGATACCATTCCTTTTCAGTTTGGCCCCCAAACCTGAAAACAATTCAAAACAACAGCCATTAATTACATGCCTGTCATATGACCTTTACCAGGGACAGGGGATCCACAGTATAAACATGAGATAGACTGAGCTTCAAAGAGTTTACAACAAAATATTCGAGATGATAAGGAAATTATACAACAGAATATGATACACACACATAAAAGACAAAACTGAAGTGCCATGAGAGATTGAAGGAGGGAAAATGTTTCTGACAAAGGGGAGGGGAGCTCAGGTGATTCAGGAACTAGAGAAGATTTCATGAAGGAGGTGACTGGCCTTGAAGGATGGATAGGATTTCAATGGGCAGCAAGCATCAGAAAACATATGGACATAGAAAAGGTCAAAATCAGTTCGGGATCAGTGCTCTGGACAGGCAATGCTCTACATCTAGATGACATTGGACTAGTGTAATACAATGGGACTTATTACCTGGTTCATCCCATACAATATATTCCTATTAGGGCAGCCTAAGAGCACATCGGCTTTTCTGGCAGCCAAGTTCCATTTTTGACTCTTCTTTCACAGGAGATTGTCCCTAGAAGCAGAAATCATAGAAAGAAAAGGGAAAAAAAAATTAATGTACTCTGTGACTCCCTCTTCCCCAAAGAGCTAGGAATTGAAAAAGACATTGTGAGGAAGCGTTGTTCCCATGACTACACCCTAGTCTTTCTGCTCTTGCCATAGTGCTCTGGTGAGAATGTCCAATTATGGAAGAAATAGATGATAGAAACAGTGAGAGGTTCCTTTAGAGATCAACATTCAGGAGAGTAGGGAGCTGATTTCCCACTTCTGTTCTGTCTTGATTAAAACAGACTCAGACATGATGGAGAGGCACAGGTGTGATAGAACTGCTGGGGTGCAGTCCCAGCTGACGTGTTCCACCCATTCATTTCCATTTCTTCCTGTCCGTTAAATATATGAATGAAGGAAGGCATTTGGTAAACATTTACTATGTGCAAAGCACTGAGGAAACAAGTACAAAAGTAGGAACTCTATGTCCTCAAAGAGCTTGCATTCTGATGAAGGAGGAAGGATTGAAGGTTGTTTTGGTTTGGAAAATCAGTTGTCTTTTGCAAAGGCAATGATACATTTGATTTGATTATAGGTCTGAGAGCAAGAGGTGGAAGTGAGATTATGGAGAGTATGTGCGTGGGGGGCTGGAGATGGAGGAAATGGTAAGCATAGAGGCTACAGGGCAGACACTGGCTGGGGCAAGAGGCACAGATTCAGGGGATGGAGCTTAGCTCCTCCCAGTCATGGTATCCAGAGGTTTAGGTCAGAGGGTGGAGCAGCAGTAGTGTGAGGACAGAAAAGGGCCAGTGTTGTTATAGTTGAATCTACCCAGCACATCATAAATAAGATCTTGGGGAATATCCTTGGTGGTCTCTTTTATTAGTAGGACAAGACACTACTTTTTTCAGTAATTTTTCTTTTTATTTTGCTTAGTGAACCTTAAACTTTAGTCAAAAGACCAGAGCTCTAGTCCTGACTCTTGACCTTCACAAGCTGTATAACCATGGGCAAGTATTTGCTCCTCTTATAGCCTCAGTTTCCTAACTTGTTAAATTAAGAATTTGGACTAGTTTATCTCATTCAAAATCTTATGATTAGGTAAACTCAGGAACTTGTTCCCAGATTATTCCTCTGGGAGAAGAGGGGCTACAGAGTTATTGAAAGTTTTGTATAAAGGAATCTGTGCTCCAGAGGTGGGGGGCCGCGACTGTGAACATTGAACATGTTGACTGACAGGTTGTTTGAGATGTTGCATAGTTTTTCCAAGCTGCTTTTTTTTTTCCTTTTAACTCTTTCTTACAAGGGATGGATCCTCATAAGGTGATGGTGAGAAGTATTTTTGGAAATGAAAGTTACGTAAAATAAAAGATTTCAATAAAACAAAAAAGATGTATTAATAATGGGACCTTTATTTAGCAAACACCCTCTGCAAACTGAATAATGTCAAACATAATTAAGGTGCTATTTTCAAATAAATATATAACATATAAATACATATGTATACATACATATGACATATAATATGTAACAATACATATACACATATGTATGCACAGATGCTACTGTGACCAATAAAGAAAGTCATGTAAAAGCATTACTGAATTATGATTGTTTTTGTTATTATGCATTTTCTCAATTAATCCACTGTCCCAGCAGTACAGCTACCATTAAGTTGAATTCTGTGAGAAGTTTTTGACATTAAAATGTTGCTTTCCTACTTGAAAATGATGGAGATTACTTCTCTAAAAAGGCTAGCATAAAAATGGTGAATTTGCTTGCAGAAGAATTGCTGGATTTTGAGATAATGCTATATGCTCCTTAAATGACTTCTCTAGTTCCATTGTATTGATTTCCAATGTTAGATGGGAAGATGAGTGCTGTGATTGACAGTTGGTGCCAAAGTGAAATCAGTTCTTTTCTGTCTTGGGTTTCTTTGTCTGCATGTGTCAAATTTTGGACAATAACAGTAACCTACAAGTTGCAACCTCAATGTTACCCATTTTTTTTTTCTTTCTTTGCCCCTGTCTCTGATGAAAAGTTGGCATTCTCCTCCCCAAAACCAAACTTCTCACTTGTGCCACTGAACAATTATTCCTTGCCATCTCTTTTCTGAGTCTTCTCATTTGGTCATCCCTTTTCTCTTCTTTCTGTTTTTTCTCTCCTTATCTTTTTGATCCTTCCTTGTTTACAGGTCTCCTCTCTTTAAAAAAAATCTCTTGGCTTGCCATCTTTTCAAATAACTACACTACCCCCCCCCAATTTCCTGGCCCAACTCCAGAAAAGAAAATGAGGAAAAGTGATTTACAACTGTGAACTTCAGTGCCTTACCTCCTAATCAGTTCTTAACTCTTAATATCTGGCTTCTCACTACACCAATGGACTGCTCTCTCCAAGACCATAAATATCATCTTAATAGCTAAATCCAAGAAACTTTTCTTAATTTTGATGTTTTTCAACTTCTGTACATTTTTTGACAGCACTAACTACTCTCTCCTATTGGTTATTCCTTGACTTTTATGGCACTAATCTCTCTTTTCTCCCATCTGTTGAAGCCCTATTTGTCAGTCTTGTTTTCTGGATCATCAGGTACAATTTTTCTCTGAATTATGGGTTCCTTTTCTACCAAGGTTCCATTCCTAAATTTAGCTCCTTTTCACTAATATGTTCCAATGTTGTGTTTTCTATTAGAAGATACAATTCTTAAGGACCAGGATTATTAACTTATTTTTGTTTTTATATGCCCAGCATTTAGTAGAGTGGCTTACATACATAGTAGGCATGTAATAAATGTGCTGTTTAATTGCCTGTTGAACAGGATTCAATGTGAAGCATATAAAGTTAAATACTGTTAGATTTTTTTTAATGTTGGACTTATTTTCATGCAATTATGCTAATTAGATGTTTCCCACAATTGAGCAAAATCAGCTAGTGTAACTAAAGGAATTCAATACACTCTGTGTGTCTGTTTTTGGCAAGACTGCTTAAATAGTAAGTAAAATAAAGATCTGAGAAATGTAGTCAAAAGAACCACATACAATGGTTTATGAATTTTGTGGAATGACTTCAGTTTCCTCCTCTGTAAAATGAGGAATTGAGACTCAATGATCTTTGTTTCCAGCGGTAAATGCAATAATTAGTCATCTGAAATCGCATAAGATTCTGCTCTGATGAGAAATCTTTTAGCTAGATCATTTTAAGGTAAGTAGCTGAGTTTGGGGATGCTCATCCTAGTCAGGAATATTTTATCATCTTCCTGTTGATGATTCAAATTTTCAGCTTTATTCAAAATTATTATTTTTATACAATTGTTTGACTCTAAAATGAAACAATATGGTTCATCTTAAACTGAAGGAAAAAAAATGCTTATAATATTTTAAAGCTAAATGGCACCTAAATGTTATCTGGACCAGTCTTCCAGTCTTATAGATCAGATACATGCAGATGTTCTGGATTCAAAGGAAGAGTTTCAAAGGCTTGAGAAGTGATTCATTGCTATTGCTTTTTGCCCACCATATAGTACCAAGGCTCTCTAATGGTAGATTGTCATGTGCTAAGAGTTATGACCTTGTTTCTAAAAAGTAAAAGTGAAATGTGTACCTTATTTATCCAAAAGTGGAATATATTGAAGAACAGCACAGACAGCAGGTCCCAAGATGATGGAGAAGAGTGCTAGAACACTAGTGCTTTTGGTGAACATTGAATCAGAATCAGAGGCAGAATGCAATTTAAGGTAGAGCTGTTTTTTCATGGGGCAGCTAGGTGGCACAGTGAGTAGAGAGCCAGAGAGTCAGGAAAACTCATCTTCCTGAGTTCACATTTGGCCTTAGACACATACTAGCTGTGTGAACCTAGACAAGTTACTTAACCTTGTTTGCCTTAGTTTCATCATCTGTAAAATGAGCTAGAGAAGAAAAAGGCAAATCACTCCTGTATCCTTGACAAGAAAACCCGAAGCGAGGTCATGTAGAGTTGGACAACGAATTTTTGCAATTTTTTTTTGGGGGGTGAGCCTTGTTTATGATGCTACTTACCAAAACTTCTCTTCTTCAGTATAACCTTGAAGGTTTGGGAAATGTTCATTGACATGATTATATATGGTTGTACTTATAGATAATTATTCTGAATTCATTATTGATACTTCAGGCAGCTTGGAGTTCATCTGTATTCAAGACCCAGTGGCTATATACACTTAGGTGGCTGTTATTAGAGTAGGAAGCCTGTACCAGGCAGGTTTTCATAATTAGCCTGAAGATGACACACCTTAGTAACCTTAGGAGGTAACTTTTATCTTATTGTTGGCAGCTTGCCTTATGCAGGTACTAATAACTCTACTGAAAATGGTCTTGGAAGAAGCTACCATTATCTTAAGAGTGTGTGTGTGTGTGTGTGTGTGTGTGTGTGTGTGTGTGTGTGTGTGTGTGTGTGTGTGTGTGTGTGAGGTGGAAGGGGACAGTGAAGAGGGGGAGAGGAGCACAGTAAGGCTTCTCACAAGTTAAAAAGAGAGGACTAGATGAACTTTTAATAGGACAGTTAAGAGATTACAAGCAGTTTTGATCTGACACAAAGAAAGCTATCCTTTTCAACATGGAAGCAGAAAGGGTGATAATATGCTATGTTTAAGATGATGTTTCTTCTACTCAAAGTCACTGTAATGGTGGTTTCAGTATATAGTAAGCAAGAAATAGATCCCATCACACATTATGTCAGTAGCACTTTGGACCATCAGGTGGGCTGCTGCTGTTGTCACACAGGACACTAGCACATTAAAATATTTCCCAGAACAGAGACCCGGCCAGGGGAAGGGACTTTCGTACGGTCACATAGCTACTTGGTGACAGATCTGGACTCCAATACAGATCTACTAACTCTTAGTTACTCTTTCCAGTAATAGACTTAACAACTACAGTAAGGGAGAGACCTGAGACATAAAAAATTGGGACAAAGAGAAAAAGACACAGAGACAGAAAGGCAGAGAGAGAGACAGACAAAAAGGCAAAGAGAGACAGACACATGGAAACAGAAAGTAGACATACAGACAGAAACAGAAAGCTAGTATATTAGCAGTATCAGCTTCCCACATTATCCTCAATTGTCTGTTTCTCCCCAGTCTTTTCTCTGTCAGTTCTGTACCTAGTTATTGCTTAAGAATTCTTTGTTCTTGTACTTTGACCTTGGGATACTTAATTTCCCTCCCCAGTCTCCCCAGGGAAACATCTGGGATGGGAACCGACTTACATCTGGGTTTGCAACCAACCCTTTCTGCCCTTGACCTCTAGGGTTCTTGATCAGGTAAGCTGGAGGTGATGTATGACTGAGAGAGGTCTGTGGTGGTGCCATTATTCATCTCCAGGTTTGTAATAAACCCCCCTCCCTGCTTTCTTTGATGGAGATTTAGCAGAATATTGAAGCAAAAGAGACAAAAGCAGGCAGCAAAAAGAAACACAACTTCATCATGAGTGGAGAGTTGTTACAATGTTAACAAGACATGATCTTTTGTGTTAAAATAGATATCTAAGCTTTTGGGGGAAACTAATCTCTGGCTAGGTTTCTACCTCTTCTCATGCTTTCGCATTAGCCACACCCATAGATATTTCTATTAACTGGGTCACTCCACTACCATCCAGCTTAAGTATGTAGGAGGTGAGGATCACATTTGCATATTAGTACAAAGACGAGTTAGTTTCCTTCCCCCATCCAAATTGAGTATAATTTTTTAGTTTTAAGTTTAAGTTTTTACCTCTACTTTCTACAGTTCCACTTCTGATCCAGAAGGAACAAAATATCTCTGTTTAGAGAGGACTAAAATATATTTTGAAAGCACTGATAGCATTTTCAGAATTTACCAGCATATTAACTTTTTCTCATGTTCTTATTTCAGAAATAATAGTAATAATGAAAATGATGATAATGATGATGATGATGATGATGAAAGAAAATTATTAGAATACTTTTTAAGGGGTAAATGGAATGAATATCACTGATAGAAATGACTATTTTTGTAATAGCCAAGATTTTTATAGCATGTTAAAGCTTTGAGTGCTTTAAATATATTGTTTCATTTGACCTTAGCTATAAATGGTTATTCAGTAGGAAAGGAATTTGGAAGAATAGGGCCAATTAGGAACTGGTACATGGAGAGTGCAATCACAGTTCATCAAATTGAAATGAACTCCCATCATTCCCAAGTGTTCTTAGAGATATCAAGTCAATCAAAATCCAATTTGAAGGAAAACATTTCTTACCGTTAATCAAAGTATAGCAACAGTGACAGGTGTGTGCTTCTAAAATAAAAACACACATGTCAATGGGAAAACAAGCTAATGCCAAACTCTAGAATTATTCAGACAATTAATGCACCAAATAATAAACAACACGTCTTCAGCATACATAATTTCATATTGTGATTATCATGTATTTGCCTGATTATATGTATTTTTTCCCTTTAGGCATTTAGAACAAATAGAATCCCATATGCAACAATGGATGTCAGGATTGAGGACTGATTTGTAACCCATGGGGTTACATCATCCATTCATGTCTTCTAATTTTGTGCAATTCTCATGCATATCATTCCATAAATCCTCCATAGACTTATCCAAAGAGATTTCAGCCTTCTCATTTTATTAATATAGTATGCATATGCTGAGAGCAATTAGGTTTCCAAAAACTTCATTTTCTCTTATGTGACTGGCCCATTGTCTCCTGCAGTCAAATATGCCCTTAATCATGTCTTTTGCAATATTTTTCTAAGATCCAGAGGTGGAAGGGACCTCACAGGACATGAGCCCAACACTTTCATTTTATAGAAGAGGAAACTGAGGCCCAGAGAGGCTGTAACCAGGCCTCAAAGTCACACAAGTAGTATCACAGACAAGATTTTATTCTAGAAATTCTAGTTCCAGGGCTCATGTTCTTTCATTAGTTATAAGTTGTTTTGGGACTTTGTTCAATTGAATTCAAAATGCATTTGTTAGGTACCCATGAGAAGGGCAATTTATTAGATACTTGGATAGTATGAAGACAAAACTGAAATGGTCCCTTCCCTCTAGGAGTTTACATTCCACTGAAAGGAATGGGGGAAAATTATATTTATAATATGTACACAATTGAATAAGTGTAATGCAATATGGGAAAGGCCAATAACAACAAAGGAATCAGAGGTTTCAGTGAGGAGATAGATCCTGAGCTGAGTCTTAAAAGAAAGTAAAGATGCACATGTGGAGAATGGCTTTTTTTTTTTCATCTGCATAGAGATAAATGACAGCCTGCCAAATCTGTGGAATGATTCATAACATGGCTTAACTGGAAATTATGGAACACAAAAGTGAATATATGAATTAGCACCACAAAGGTAAATTGAACTAGACTGTGAAGGGCTTTAGATACTAGATCAAGGAATTTTTCTTTATCCTAGAGACAAAGGAAGTCACCGAAAGTCTTTGAATAGGACATTGATATAGTTAGACCTGTAGACTACCAAGATTAATTTTTTAGCTAAGTGAAGGATAGACTGGGGAAGCAAAAGACTGGGGAGGACAGTTGAGAGTTTGTTATAATTTTCCAGGCAAGAAGTAATGAGTATCAAAATAGAATGGTAATAATGAGAATTGAAAGGAAAGGATAGAAGTAAAAGCTGTATTGATCCAATTGACAAGAGTTGACAACTGATAGGAATGGGAAATAAGGGAGATAGAAGGATCAGAAATGACTTGGAGATTCTAAACCTAGTTATCTTGGAAGCTAGTACTGACAAAATAAAGAAGTTGGGCAAAGGAGAACGTTAAGGGATTGGGGTGAAGGATTTCATTAATTTTATGTTGGATGTGTTGAATCTGAGATGCTTTACAGAAAGTCCAAGGGGAGATGTTTAGCAAGTAACTAGGGTGTAAAAAAGGAGCTCAGGGGAAATTTTAGGGCTAGATTATTAGATTTTGGAGTCATCTGCCTAGAAATGCTAATTGAATCTACAGAAATGGATGAAATCACCATGAGAAAGAATGTATGGACAGAAGTACCAGGACAGAGAACTGAGTGACATCAATGGATGCTAAAGGTTAGGGTAAAAGACCTAACAAAGGAGACTGGGAAGTAGTCAGACAGGTAAGAAAACCAGGAGAAAAAAAGTGTGAGGAAAGCCAAATATTTAGGCATGGCCTAGTGTTTCAATACACACAGAAAACTGGTGGAGGATAAGGACCAAAAAAGCCACTGATCTCTACATGTTCCACCTCCTAATCATAGCAGTTAAGAGTCATGGAAAGAATATCTAGCAAGAAGAATCAGTTAAGAAGTTAATAAACGAGCTCAGTAAAACTGTGATAGTGGAGTAATTCAATGTACTCTTTTCAAAAGCAAGACAAATCTAACTAAAAAAGAAAAAGGAAAAAAAAAGAAGTTAAGTATGTGAATATAATTTTAGGAAATTTGGATAAAATAGATTTCTGGCAACTAATGGATGAGAATAGGAAGAAGTATAGTTATTCTCAACTGTACAGGGCACTTTTATGAAAATTAAGGATAAATTAACACACATAAACCTCATGAATACATGCAAAAAAGTGGTACTTTTAAATATACATTTTACTGACCCAAATGTTATAAAATATGTGGTCAATAAGAGCCTTTGAAAAATTAATTAAAATTCAATTGGGTATTTAATACCTTAATCCTAAGAAATTGGCACATTAAAAACAAAACATAGAAATGACAGAAACATTATTTAAACATAACACTGAGACAACATAGCAACATTTGGGAAAATATAGCTAAAACAGCTTTAGGGAAAATTTTAGATGTTTAAACACTTTCTTCAACAAAAGAGATAGAACAGATCAGCAAATTGAGCATGCTTCTAAAAACACCTAGAAAACCCATATTTTTTTTAAATCCCTGTTAAGCACAGTATTACACACTATATACAATTCCAATTAAACACCAAAATAGACATTCTGAAAAGTAAAGGTTAACAAAATTGAGAGAATAAATGAATTAATAACTAAGCTAGGAGCTCAGAAATCTAAAATAGTAAAAACCCCGAGCTTATCTGATTTTTAAAAAGAAGACAAGCAAATTACCAATATCAAAAATGAAAAGAATTTGCCACAAATGAATAAGAAATAAAGAATATTATTAGAAACCATTTTGTCCAACTATATGCTAATAAAACTAATTGCACATGAAATAGATGAATATTTTTGAAATATAAAATGTCCAGAATGATAGCACAAAAGTAGAGAATTTAAACAACCATGAATAAACAAGCACTCTATTTGGCATCAGCCTCAGTGGCTCTTCCTAAGTTCCACTCTATGAGCAAAATACCTCTCCTAGGTTAAGCTCATCCCCTCTGGTCTCATTACCATGCTGCTAACTCAAGTCCTGGTTAGCATCACCTCCCTCAGCCTTTGATTGGAGAACTGGAGGGTGGAGTACCAAACACTTCTCAATGTCTTTCTTTATTGTGGACAGAAACTGGACTTCTCTACTCTTCATTTGGTTTTAATTTCTGTGGAACAAATATCCCCACTTCTACCAGCTTTCCTGCTTTTATTTGTTTGTCTTTTTATTAATTGTATCCCCAGAGTTTAGTACAATATCTGGCATACAACAGGCACTTAATAAATGTTTATTGAATTAGGTTGTATAAATTAACATCCCCCCCCAAAGGAATCAGATGAATTTAGAAGTTGTCTAATAATTCTATTATTAAACTTAAAAAAAGGATCCTACAAAATTCCTTCTTTGATCCAAATTTTAAAATAGCATATTAATTAGCAAAGAAGGTAAATTAACATGTCAAAAAGATTATTCACTCTGACTCAGTTGGATTTATACAAGGAATGCAGCATTCATTAACATTAGCAAACTACAAATATAACTGACCACATTAATAAAAGAGAGCATATGACTGTATCAGTAGATGTAGAAAAAGCTTATAACAAAATTAAACACCCATTTCTGACTAAAAACAAACAAATGAACAACAAAACTAGAAAACATTGGCATAAATGGGCTGGTTTTTTTAACCATAGATAAAACCAAAACCAAATATTATATACAATGGGGATAAACTAGAGTAATTTCCATTAAGACCAAGGGTAAGACAAAGATGGCCATTATGACCGCTACTGTTTTATATGGTCTTAGAACTGGTTACTAGAGGAACAATACAAAAAAATTCTGGGAATAATGATGGGAAAAGAAACAAAATTATCACTTAGAGAAACCTAGAAAGTCAACTAAAAAAAATAAAATCTTCAGCAGAGTTAAAAAATATATAAAAAAAAACCCTACTAATTCATCATTATTTCTTTATACTACCAATAAAACTCTGCAGAAAGAGATAGAGAAAGTTCATGTAAAATAATGACACAATGTATAAAATACTTGGAATCTACCTTCTAAGGTACATAAAAGAGCTACATGAATAGAAATACAAAACACTGCTTATACAAATATAGATGAAAATAATTGGAGAAATAAGAGTTGTTCTTTGCTTATGGGTAGACAAAGCCAATTTAATGAAATAACATTACAACTTAAATTAATTTACTTTTTCAGTGTCATAGCAATCAAACTACCAAAGGATTACTTTATTGAACTAAAAAACAAATAACAAAGAAATTTGGTCAAACAAAAGTCAAGAGGTGTAAGAAAAGTTAAATATAAATAAATATATATGCATACACACATATATACATATATATATATATACACACACACATATGTACACATACATATACATGCATATATATCACAGCTTGGGAAGTAAGAGAAACTATCAGATTAAGTCCCAAGCTACACTTGAAATCATCAAAACTATCTGGTACTGTTTCAAAAATGGAGAGGATAAAGTGTGAAACAGATTAGTCACACAATGCACAAAACCAGGTACAATTAGCCTAGTATCTGATCAGTCTAAAGACTCCGGGCAGTTGCAGTAAGAACTCACTATTTGAAAAAATATTGCTGAGAACACTAGAAAATAGCCTAGCATAAATTAGGTTTACAAGCACACTTCCTACTATACACCAAGATGAGATACAAAACAATTACAAAACCTGGATATAAAAGATCATACTGTAAATGAATGTATGGGGCAAAGAAGAAATTACCTACCAGATCTATGGATGAGTGCATGACTAAACAAGTTATAGAGCAGCTCAGAGAATATAAACTGAAGAATTTCTATTGCATACTATTTTCAAAGATTTTGCACACATAGAACCAATACAGTTAAGATTAGAAGAGACACCCATTCCTATTAAAACACTCGAAAGCATAGGTATAAATGGACTCTTCCTTAAAATAATAAATAGCATGTATCTAAAACCTTCAGCAAACATTATA
Source organism: Phascolarctos cinereus (assembly GCF_003287225.1). Lineage (NCBI taxonomy): Eukaryota > Metazoa > Chordata > Mammalia > Diprotodontia > Phascolarctidae > Phascolarctos > Phascolarctos cinereus. The sequence goes on from NW_027556180.1 coordinate 14,287,854, forward strand.
TGTAATGGGGACAGGCTAGAAGCATTTCCAATAAGATCAGGGGTAAAACAAGGATGTCCATTATCACCACTGTTATTCCATATTGTACTGGAAACCTTAGCTTTAGCAATAAGAGAAGAAAAAGAAATTGAAGGCATTAGAATAGGCAAAGAAGAAACAAAGCTATCACTCTTTGCAGATGACATGATTATATACTTAGAGAATCCTAGAGAATCAAGTAAAAAAACTACTTGAAATAATAAACAAATTTAGCAAAGTTACAGGCTATAAAATAAACCCACATAAATTTATCAGCATTTCCATATATTACCAACAGAGCCCAGCAGCAAGAGATAGAAAGAGAAATCCCATTTAAACTTACTGTAGACATTATAAAATATTTAGGAGTCTACCTACCGAAACAAACCCAGGAACTCTATGAACACAATTACAAAACACTTTTCACACAAATAAAATGAGATCTAAATAATTGGAAAAACACCAGTTGCTCGTGGGTAGGCTGAGCTAATATAATAATAATGAAAATCCTACCCAAGCTAATTTACTTATTCAGTACCAAGAAATTATTTTATAGAGTTAGAAAAAATATTAACAAGATTCATGTGGAAAAACAAAAGGTCCAGGATATCAAAGGAACTAATGAAAAGAAATTCAGGGGAAGGTGGCCTAGCAATTCCAGATCTTAAATTATATTATAAAGCAGCAATCATCAAAACTTCCTGGTACTGGCTAAGAAATAGGGAGGTGGATCAGTGGAATAGGTTAAATATGCAAGACACAGTAGTCAATGACTATAGTAACCTATTATTTGATAAACCCAAAGACCCCAGTTCTGGGATAAGAACCCACTCTTTGAAAAAAACTGCTGGGAAAACTGGAAAAGAGTATGGCAGAAACTAGGCATAGACCCAAATCTCACACCATATAACAAAATAAAGTCAAAATGGGTTCAGGACGTAGATATAAAGGCTGATACCATAAGTAAACTGGGAGAATAAGGAATAGTTTACCTATCAGATCTATGGAGAACAGAAGGATTCATGACCAAACAGGAGATAGAGAACATTATGAAAAGCAAAATGGATAATTTTGATTACATTAAATTGAAAAGTTTTTGCACAAACAAAGCCAATGCAACTAAGATTAGAAGGAAGGTAGAAAATTGGGAAAGAATTTTTACAACCAGTCTTTCTGATAAAGACCTCATTTCTAAAATATATAGAGAATTAAGACAAATTTATAAGAACACAAGCCATTCCCCAATTGATAAATGGTCAAAGGATATGAACAGATAGTTCTCAGATGAAGAAATTAAAGCCATCTATAGTCATATGAAAAAATGCTCTAAATCGTTATTGATTAGAGAAATGCAAATCAAAACAACTCTGAGGTACCACATCACATCTATCAGATTGGCCAACATGACAAAACAGGAAAATGATCAATGTTGGAGAAGATGTGGGAAAATTGGAACACTAATACACTGCTGGTGGAGTTGTGAAATGATCCAACCATTTTGGAGAACAACTTGGAACTTTGCCCAAAGGGCTACAAAAATGTGCATACCCTTTGATCCAGCAATAGCACTTCTAGGGCTATATCCCAAAGAGATCAAACAAATGGGAAAAGAACCCACATGTACAAAACTATTCATAGCAGCTCTTTTTGTGGTGGCAAAGAATTGGAAATTGAGAGGATGCCCTTCAATTGGGGAATGGCCTAGCAAGTTGTGGTGCATGAATGTAATGGAATACTATTGTGCTATAAGAAATGATGAACAGGCTGACTTCAGAAAAACCTGGAAAGACTTATATGGTCTGATGCTGAGTGAAGTGAGCAGAACCAAGAGGACTTTGTACACAATAACAGCCACGTTATGCAATGACTGACACTGTTAAACTGAACCCTTCTCAGCATTGGCAGGATCTAAGACATCTCCAGAGTTCCTGGGATGGAAAATATTGTGCACATCTAAAGAAAGAACTATGGAAGTCAAATCACTATCACTTATTTTTACCTTCTGTTGAGTTTTGTTTCATCTTTCTGATGGTTCCTGTTATTGGTTTTAATTTGTACTTACAACTTCACTAATGTGAAAATATGTTTAATGGGTATGTAAATGTAAAGCCTATATCAGATTGTGTGTCATCTTGGGGAGGGTTGTGGGGAGGAAGGGGGAGAAAAATTTTCAACTCAAAAGCATATGGAAGTGATTGTTGATAAATCAAATAAATTAATAAGAAAAAAAGATTAGAAGAGAAATGGGTATATAGGGATGGGGGGAATTTTCACAGCAAATTTCTCTGATTTAGGTCTTCTTTCCAAGATATATAAGGAATGGACTTAAATTTATAAGAATAAGAGATATTTGCCAATTGACAAATGGCCAAAAATATGAGCAGGGATTTCTCCAGTGAAGAAATCATGCTATCTCTAGCTATGTAGAGGAAAAAAAATGCCAACAGAAATATAAATTAAAGCAACTCTGACATTCTAACACATACCCATAAGATTGGCAACATTGACCAAAAAGGAAAATGAAAAATGTTGAAGGAATAATGAGAAAGCTGGCACATTAATGCATTATTGGTGAGCTGTGAATTGGTATGGGCGTTCTATAAAACATTTTAGAACTATTCCCACGTAGTTATTGAACTGTTCATGCACTTTGACATGGCTAGACCACTACCAGACCTATACCCCAGAGAGATCCAATAAAGAAATGACGGTCTTATATTATGAATAGCAGAACAAATCAAGGTATGTGAAAGTCATGAAATATAGCCATTGTGCTACATGATATGATGAAAGAGACAGTCTTAGAGAAACCTGAGAAGACTTGTATGAATGGATAGACAGTGAAGAAAACAAAACAAAGAGAAGAATCTATACTCTATCACCAAAATTAGAAAAGCTAACAATTTTGCAAGACTTAAGAACTCTGATCAACACAAAGATCAACCATCATTCTAGAATAGTAATGATGAAGCCTGCTTCCCACCTCCTGACAGAAAGGTAGGTGAGAAGGTAATATGCAAAATGAGGTCCGCTTCCGGGTACAGCCAATGTGAGAATCCGACTGGACCATGGTTACTTGTTACAAGTTAGTTGTTTGCTTTTGTTCATTTCTTTGTTTGTTTGTTGATCTTTCTCATTTCCCCATGAGGGTGGTTTGAAAAGAGAAAAAAACAGATACTTGGTAATTATTTTTTAAAAAATTAAAATAATAATTTATCTCCTGAATTGCAGCTCTATATTATCCTTGGGAGAATAGTTGTGTAAAGAAGATGTGAAGCAAGAAGTGCTTTGGAATCCTTGAAAGAATGACAGTTTCCCAAATCAGACCTAGCCCACTTGCTTTTTTCCTGGATTGACCATGACTCACCTGCAGTTGAGTTTGAGATGCTGAAAGGTAGCAATATATGTTCGTTATACACACTGCAGTAGGAGCTAATACGCAATCTGTAATGTGACAGTGTATAGCATGTCAGACATGTGAAAGGACACTAGAAAAGGGAGTCAAGAAATGATTTGGTCTGCATGTTTTGAAACAGTATGATCTTGCATTACTTAAGAAAAAATGGTATCTGGTTGTTGTCAAGTAAACACAACCTATTATAAAAGGCATAGCCATTTCATTACTTACAGCATAAAATAAAATCACTGTGTGGCTGTGTCTGCTTCCTTTGTAGTAGATCTGAATTCTAATTGCAAAGGAATAAGTAACAACTCAGCTATGGTATTTGATTCAATTATGTGGTGATTGATTCCCCATAACTTAGAACCTATGACCTCGAAGCCACATGTGACCTTCTAGGTCCTTGGGTGTGGCTTTTTGATTGAGTCCAAATTTTACAGAACAAATACTTTTATTAAGGGGATTTATTTTATGAAATTTGGATTTAGTCAAAGGGCCACACTTGAGGACCTAGCAGGTCACATGTGTGCTTGAGGCTGCACGGTCTGCATCTCTGACTTAGAGTTTCAACAGTTCTGGAATGATCCTTCTTCCAAGCATGGGGCTCTGACCTAGGGATTGACAAGAATCTTTCCTTTGAGCAAAAGACTCAATAGACTCATGATAATATTTCTGAAAGGACAATGGGCTGTCAAAGTGTCCAGTTCTCTGGCTTCTGAAGGAACTACCTTCCTTTAAGTACAATTTACAGTCACAAAGCAGTCTGCCATATGTGGCTTACCACTGAGATGAACAATGGCTGTGATAAGAGTGAGAGGATAAATGGAAGTTGTGCTAGATAGCAAGGAAAGCAGACAACCTCTCTTTATGGCAGTTACGCTTTCTTGTACATTTTCATGAACTGTTTTGGGGATGACACTGTGGTTGGAAAGTATCTCAAAATTCCTGCATGGTCTGGCTCAAAAGCTAGCTCCTTCATGAGACTTGCCCCAGTCTCCCCAGTAGTGAGGGCTCCCCCTTCCCTAATGAATTTACTTTGCAGTTTATATATTTCATAGCTACCTGTCCCAAGTAAAAGTAGGTAAGGGCACATTTTCTTTTTAGTTTTGTAGTGAAGTCGTTAAGTCAAAAAGCACAAGTAACTGCTGTGGTCCAGGCACCGTGTGAGTGATGAGGACACAAAGAAAGGTGTTTTTTAGTTTCTTTATGTCCCTGCTCTTTGGGAGCTTCTAGTCTAATGGTGGGGTCAACTTGCAAACATCTATGTGAGAAGAAGGGATTTACCCTACATACAGGGTAAATTGAGGATTATTTCAGAGGGTGGTACTAACATTAACCCAAGGAAAGCTTCTTGGAGAAAGATCATAAAGGAATTTTGAAATACTCCACAACAGCAGTGAGGAGGAAGAAAAAAAAGAGAAAAAAATAAATTGACATGATAATTTTGTTGTATATTTGAAAGGAATAGCAGGTTGTATGTACCAGATTTGTAGTTTCATGTACAAATATATTTTTATGGTAATATGTTATGGAAATGCTTGTTTTATTCTGTAAATTAAGAATAAAGCAAAGAAGTATTTACAGAATACAGTGATAGGTAAATGTGAGAATGGAACTGAAAGCCATGTCAATGGTGAAAACAGTAGTGGAGTCATTTAGAGGTAAATTTCTTTCTATGTATTCATATATTCAGATTTGTATTTAGCCAAAATGTTTAGGCAGAGAAATCTATGTGGTCATTGCTGGTCTATAAAGCTACAGAATGCTGAAATAAAGAATAATTAATTTTTAGGGGCAGTGAGGTGGCTTAGTAGATACAGCACTGGTCCTGGAGTCAGGAGCACCTGAGTTCAAGTTGGACATCAGACACTTGACACTTACTAGCTGTGTGACCCTGGGTAAGTCACTTAACCCCAATTGCCTCACCAAAACACACACAAAAAAAGAATAATTAAAGGAATCTAAGGAAAGCAGGAGGCAGAGATGAGGAGGGAGAGAATTCCACGTGGGGGGACAGCTACTGCAAATGTCCAATGAAGAGACGGAGTGTCACAAGTGGAACAGCAGAGACCAGGGTCATACATTTCAGGGTTGGTGGAGGAAAGCAGAAGAAGATTGGAACAGAAGGAAAGGACAACAATATGAAAGGCTTCAAAGGTCAAAGAGGTCAAAGAGGAATTAGGGAACCACTGGAGTTTATTGAATAGGAATGGGGATGATATAATCAGACCTACTCTTTAGGAAGATCACTTTGATAGCTGTGAGGAGGAAGGACTGCAGTTAGTTGGGAGAGATTTGAGGCAGGGAGACCAACCAGAAAGCTATTTCTATTGTCCAGGAGTGAGGTCATGCAGATCTGCACTAGGATGATGGTTGAGTCAGAAGAGAGATATTGTGAAGGTGGAATCAGGAAGATGTAGCAACCATTTGGATAAAGGAGGGATGGTGAGAGAATGAGAAGTCAAAGAAATCAAATTAAAAGTCAAGTTGGGTTGTGAGCCTGGGTGACTGAAGGGATGGTGGTGCCTTTGACAGCAGTAGGGAAGTTAGGAGGAGGGGAGTGTGTGCAAGAAAAATTGATGAGTTCATTTTTTTTTCTCAAATGACTGGTATTTTAATCATCAGAAGCAAACTTAAATGGAAAGCTTACAATAGGTGTTACACGTCAATGCCTTTTGCAAACTGAACTGGCACAGAAAGAGGCTGAGAGAAGCTTCTCAACCTAATCTCCACTGGAGACATTCATGTTTGCCCAGGCAGCCTGGCTCGGGAAAAGGATGGAGAAAACCTGTCACCTCAGCTGATGCTTGTGTTGCCAGCTCACTCCCGCCCAGCATCAGGGCTACCCCGCCCCGACTGATTCTGATCATCACCCTTGTTTTTGTGGCCTGAGGCAATGTCATCAATCTGAAGTAGGAGGACAGCCGTCTCTACTGCAGGCTTGCAGATCTGTAGCTTCACAGCAAGTGGTTCCAGATGCCCAGCTCCTTCATGTCCACCAAGGCGCCTGTCTCACCATCCACACCCCAGGTCTCACAGTCCTCTTGGGTGTGCTTGGCCCGAAGAGAAGTGAATAGACTTATGATACTGGCCCCACAGTTCTGGATAAGAGTATGAGGGATGACCTCTAGTTCCTGGGCCACAGCCCGGTATAGCCGCTGCTCAATACCAGTCATTGCCTTGTATTTTTCTGTCAGGGCATGAGTCAGGGCCATCTCAGAGGCCCCACCCCCTGGTACCAGCAGAGGTTCGAGAAAAATGTTCCAGCAGACCTGCATGGCATCCTGGAGATTTCACTCCACCTCCAATAGGATCTCCTTGCTGGCCCTCCCGGAGGAGAATGGTGCAGGCCTTGGGATCTTTGCATTCTGTGATGAATGTGAAGTACTCATCTCCAATCTTCTTAATTTCAAATAAGCCAGCACCAGTCCCAAGGTCATCTTCCCTTCGTTGTTCTGGTTGGCTGGCAATCCGGGCCGCAAATGACCTGGCAATTTGGTTGTTGCCTGTCTTCTGAACTCTTCAGATGGCTGTGATGTTGGCCCGCATGAGGTAGTGCTGAGCTAAATCTGAAATGCCCTTTTACATGATGACCACATCAAGTTTGTGGTGAATAATATCCTCACAAAGCTGCTGAATATATTCTTCCATCTGCAGGATCCAGGTGAAATCTTCCTCTGAAGTTATCTCAATGTCTGCCTGGCTTTCTCCCTTCTTGTATTCCAAGGAGGAATCCAGCGACACAATTCGTGAATTCTTAATGAAGCGCTGCATTCGTGGATGGGTCACATCCTTGTTGATCGTGACTCTACGTAAGACACGGGAGTCCTCAATGATGCCCCCAGGAATCTTTTCCACCTTAGCATACTTCTTAATATCAATATCTTTTCAGCCATTCTCCTCAAATTGTACCATCTTCACAGCATCGAGGGCTATGGTACAAGCCAGAGAGGACCAGTGGCTGATCACATTTGTTCAAATGGCACTGTCAACAATACCCATCATTGTATCACTATTGTTGATATTGACGGGGATATTGATTTTCTTAAGCGTGCCGATCATACCAGCCAATGGCTTTTGGTAGGCATCTGTTGCTCTAGGAAATGCTCAGCCACTGACAGCATCTCTCCAGCAAGAATAATCACCGATGTAGTCCCATCCCAAACTTCTTCATCCTGGGTCCGACTGATTTCAATCATTGATTTGCCTGCTGAAGGCTGGACTTGAATCTCTCAGAGAATGGTGTTGCCATCATTGGTCATCTCAACGCCACCCATTGGGTCCAAAAGCATCTTCATCAGGGACTTAGGCCCAGACATTTTGGGATAACATCTGCATTGACGTTCCCTGAATGTACTTTCCTTCCAGATTCCCATTTTGTACTCTGAGCACAAGCACGGGGCGACGGCCCATCGTGGTGGTGCAGAGTTTGGAACTGGGAGGTAAGCGAACCGGCAGAACCTTCCGCAAATGGAGACAGAATGCGATGGTCAAGCAGCGTTGCTGCCTACAGCTAAGCGTGCTGTCCTTCATGCTTCCGCCAATCCCCTGAATAGCTCAGTTTTAACTATATTGAGATCAAGGTGCCCAAGGGACATTTGACATGTCCAGTAGGCAGTTGAAGATATGAGACTGGAGGACAAGAGAGAGATTAGGGCTGGATAAATGGATAAGAGAATTCTTTTGCCTAGACATGATAATTTAATCAATGATTCCAACACTTAGCATAGGGCTTGCTAAATGAATAATTTTGACCTTTTTTTTAAGTCCATCTCTTTTCTGCCTCTTCCATGAAGGCTTCCCTGTTTCCTCCTGATTGTAATGATCTCCTCCCAACTTGTATCTCTCATAGTATTTTTTCTGTATCTTTCTCATGCACTTGGTAGTTATAATTTTGCATTACACTAATTTGTATTTGTCAAATAGCCAAAAAAATCTATTAATTGCCTACCATGTGTCACACACTGTGCTAATCACTGGTGATACAAAAAAAAAAAAGACAGAATATATTCCCTGACCTCAAGGAGCTTAGAGCGTAGCAGAGGAAACAACATGCAAATACCTATTTACAAAGAGAACTATCGGGCACCTAGGTGGCACGGTGGATAGATCACCAGCCCTAGAGTCAGGCCTCACACACTTACTAGCTATGTGACCCTGGGCAAGTCACTTAATTTCAATTGCCTCCAATACAGACACAAGCACACACAAGCACGCGCACACACACACACACACACACACACACACATACACACACAACCAGACTATATAATGTAAAACAGGAAATAATGAACAGATGGAAGACATTTTCTCCTTTTTTTAATTTATTTAATTTATTTTTTTATTAATTTATTGTGATTTATCAACAATCACTTCCATATGCTTTTGAGTTGAAAATTTTTCTCCCCCTTCCTCCCCACAACCCTCCCCAAGATGACACACAATCTGATATAGGCTTTACATTTACATACCCATTAAACATATTTTCACATTAGTGAAGTTATAAGTACAAATTAAAACCAATAACAGGAACCATCAGAAAGATGAAACAAAACTCAACAGAAGGTAAAAATAAGTGATAGTGATTTGACTTCCATAGTTCTTTCTTTAGATGTGCACAATATTTTCCATCCCAGGAACTCTGGAGATGTCTTAGATCCTCCCAATGCTGAGAAGGGTTCAGTTTAACAGTGTCAGTCATTGCATAACGTGGCTGTTATTGTGTACAAAGTCCTCTTGGTTCTGCTCACTTCACTCAGCATCAGACCATATAAGTCTTTCCAGGTTTTTCTGAAGTCAGCCTGTTCATCATTTCTTATAGCACAATAGTATTCCATTACATTCATATACCACAACTTTCTCAGCCATTCTCCAATTGATGGGCATCCTCTCAATTTCCAATTCTTTGCCACCACAAAAAGAGCTGCTATGAATAGTTTTGTACATGTGGGTTCTTTTCCCATTTGTTTGATCTCTTTGGGATATAGCCCTAGAAGTGCTATTGCTGGATCAAAGGGCATGCACATTTTTGTAGCCCTTTGGGCAAAGTTCCAAATTGTTCTCCAAAATGGTTGGATCATTTCACAACTCCACCAGCAGTGTGTTAGTGTTCCAATTTTCCCACATCTTCTCCAACATTGATCATTTCCCTGTTTTGTCATGTTGGCCAATCTGATAGATGTGATGTGGTACCTCAGAGTTGTTTTGATTTGCATTTCTCTAATCAGTAATGATTTAGAGCATTTTTTCATATGACTATAGATGGCTTTAATTATGGAAGACATTTTCAATAACGATTATACAAGTACTGGTGTTATATATGATTTTTTATCAAAAATATACATTGAACAACATTGAGAAAGAGCTTTGACAGTTTGTTGAATGCCATATTTCAGAATAGAAAAGAAATGAGAGTAAAGAATATATTTGCTGCCAAGAATCTGGCTTCATTTCAGTCACCGGTAAGAAGATACTGTCAAACTGGAAAATGACATGCTTGATCAATAAGAAGCCAAAGGTGTCCATCCACATTGCTTGAAATCAATTGGACCTTTAAGCAAAACAGAAACTGTTCGATAGAAGCAGTTCCCAAGAAAATGAAGGGGAAAACAAATGCTGCTATATGGCTGCTACCTTTTAAAAGTGTGATTGAATATTCATCTCTAGCCAATAGAAAAAAGTTGTAATGTGAAGCCTGCCATCATATAATATGATATCATGGTAAAAAAAAAATAGCATAAGATTAGCTGGCCAAACCCCTCCAAAGTGATTGCTACATATTTTGCATACTCTGGTGCTATGGTTAAAATTGGATGAATTTTTTAGAGGAGAAGATAATTTGGTAAGTACATTTTGTTTTATACTTAGTTGTGTCAGAATCATCTTCCTACTTCAGTTGTTAAATTAGCCTTGGGGATAAGGAAGCCATTTTACTCAGTGCTGCATCCTCTCAGTGCCTAGGAGAGTGCTGTATACAATGCATTCAGAATAGAGGCATAATAACTTGTGATTGAATTTAGATTCCCATTAATTTATTCATAGAATCTTCTTTGAAAATTCTCATGTCACCAGAAAGAATGTGATGGAAAAAAGAAGAAAAAATCCAAATGTAATCTAATTAGTAAACCAGCCAGAAAAATTAAAAAAAAAAAACAACAGTAAAACAATCCCTTTACTGGGAAAATTAATTTCCACACTTTTCCAGCTCATTCTAGCCAGATCATTTGCATTTTGTGATTTAGTTGAGTAAAACACTATAAAATGAAGGGATTTTTTCATCTTCATTTTGATAGTCATGAAATATAGATTAAGCATGAAAGAAATGCAACTTTGCCTTAATCTAGCAAGAAATGTGCTCCCCGGTTTATTGTCCTTTTTGAAGAGGGAACATCTTATTTACATTTATTTAGTGGTGCTACTATTGTCCCTGGTGTTTATTTAGACTCTTTTGTCTCAATATTAAGGTTTATTCCTTTGGGTTTAACTATTATTTCCCTTGTGTCATAGTCATTAAAGAATAAAACAGCATAGAAAGATTAGTTAACAAATATATTTATATGTAACCAATGCTTATCTATTCCACTTCTCACCCACTCTATTCATCTTATTTCATCAGTTTGGTTTTATTGATGTCATATTAGCATGCCCTTCAATTGGTCTACAGAACTTTGCCACTGGCCTTTTTAACTCAAAACAACAAAAAACATGACTTGAAGGGACTGGTTTGTTGACAGAGATAAGTCTGTGTCTACCTAATCTATTTGAAAACAATCCTGAGAGTAATAGCAATTAGAAAAGGAGCCATTGAGCACTAGGAGCCCACAAAGATTCACTGAGTTCAAATCATGACCACTGCATTCTAAGGCACCAATAAAACCAGCCAACCACTTATTGGGCAGCAGTCACAGCGTCACATGCAAGACTTGGAGCGAAGACATCATTTCTAATATTGGGAAGCTTCAATGAGTCTATGTTCAGAAGCGGGAGGTGAGAGCTGCATACATTAATTAATATATCAGTACCCAATGCAAAGATGATTCATTTGACTTGATAAGTATATTCAAATAAGAAAGTGAGAGACCTAAGATTGGATTATTTGTTTATTAGTTCAAATGGACAACTTTCTTCTCCAAACCACTTGATATTGTACTAAGAGAATGGACATGTTGATTGGGGTGGAAGGAAAAAAGTAATTTAAGAACATGGAATGCCTGTGGAATAGGGCAGGTCTGTATCCCACAGTAAGGGACTGAAGCTCCTTACTTCCAAGACCCATGATTCTAGTTTCTGCAGTTAGTGCTACCATGCAGTAATATTGTGAGTTTGACAGCTTTCCTCAGCTGAACTGGAACCTAACCACTCCATTAACATTCTTTATATGGAGCTATATTGCCAAATCCAATTAACCCACAAAGCTTTTGAACAAAACCCAATATCAAGACGAGGACTTCTTGTGCACATGAAGAGGTGGCCAACACTATAAGGAGTGAAAATTCTAAGAAACAAAGGAGGTGTACAGACAATAACGCTGTTACTAGAATGTGAAAGAGAAAGAACAAACATCTGGGTGGGTCAATCTAGTAATTCATACAAAAGATGTAGAACTATAGTTGGTCCTTAAGAATGGAAGAATTTGGATCATTGCTGTCCTGTCCGCCATCTTTATTTTTTCCCTACTGCTTTCTGCTTCTCTGCCCCCAAACCATACTCCGATCTATTTTGTTTTAAATAAAATAATTCTTCCCCCTTAACATACTACTCTTTCTGATTTACCTTACATTCCTCTCTTCCCTTAAAGGAGCCAACATTGCACATCAAAAGAGTACTGACTATCTAGAGTTAGAAAACCTGGGTTCCAATTCTACCTGTGAAATTTTCTACCTGTGTAATCTTGAGCAAGTCAATGGGAGGTTCTTAGCTTCTTTACCTACAAAATGAGGGTTCTGGACTACTTAGACTCAGAGATCTTTTTTTCTACCTCTGAATGAATTTATAATCTGTTAAGCCTACACAGACCTGGTGCTCTTCTTATCTTTCCAAATTGATCGTATCTTATTTCCAGTTATATATTTTGCATTCTACCATAACTAGTCCACTCAGCCCGGTGAATATAGCTGGCTCACAGTGACTTGTGAATATCTGTAACAGCTCAAGATGTTTCCCAACCCTGAAATTTCCTCCTTGTCCCTTTCTGGCTGGTTGAATTCTTCTACATCTCTTAAAACCCAAGGCAAATGCTGCTTTTCATGATCATTCCTCTCTTGAGTTCTTCAAACCTCATAAAACAGTTTAATCACAACTGTAGTTAATATCTTACATTACATAATATCTTACATTAATTCATCATATCTTACATTGTTTTCATCACCAGTATTTGTCAAATCCCTTCCTAGATAATAAGAATCACCCTGGGGCAGGGACTGCTTCTAGAGCTCTTGACCCACAGGCGGAGGGGGAATCGAGCAGCTGATCAAAAGGAGACTGCAGGGATCTCTTTGCTGGTGCTGAGGCAGGATTCTCTTGCTTTACCTGTGCTTGGATCTGGGTCAAAGTTCTGGGTGGTGGCCCTGGGATGAGGGGGTAGCAATGGAGAGTGAATTTTCCTCACAGTTTCAAGGCAAAAAAGAGTGTTTGTGGTCACTCATAGACCAGAGCACAGGGCAGAAAAGGAATAAACACTTTACCATTGATCATACCACCTTGGAAGAACTGAAAAATTTACAGGTCCCTAGAAGTAGCTCTGAAAAGAGCTGCACACTACCACCAAGGAAGAGGAAATTAAAACAATAATTAGGAATTATTTTGCCCAAGTATATGCCAACAATTTTGACAATCTTAGTGAAATGGATACATATTTACAAAAATATAAATTTCCCAGATTAACAGAAGAGGAAGTAAAATACTTAAATAACACCATCTCAGAAACAGAAATTGAACAAGCCATTGATGAACTCCCTAGGAAAAAATCTCCAGGGCGAGATGGATTTACATGAGAACTCTATCAAACATTTAAAGATCAATTAATTCCAATACTATATAGACTATTTGGGAAAATAAGTGAAGAAGGAATCTTACCAAATTCTTTTTATGATACAAATATGGTGCTGATACCTAAACCAGGAAGAGTCAAAATAGAGAAAGAAAATTATAGACTAATTTCTCTAATGAACGTAGATGCAAAAATTTTAAACAAAATACTGGCAAGTAGATTGTAGCAACTTATCACAAGAATAATACACTATGACCAGGTAGGATTTATACCAGGAATGCAGGGTTGATTCAATATTAGGAAAATTATCAGCGTCATTGAGCATATCAACACCAAAACCAACAGAAACCAAATGATCATCTCAATAGATGCAGAAAAAGCTTTTGATAAAATACAACACCCATTCCTATTAAAAACACTAGAAAGCATAGGTATAAATGGAGTCTTCCTTAAAATAATAAATAGCATCTATCTAAAACCTTCAGCAAGCATTATATGTAATGGGGACAGGCTAGAAGCATTTCCAATAAAATTGGGGGTGAAACAAGGATGTCCATTATCACCACTGTTATTCAATATTGTACTGGAAACCTTAGCTTTAGCAATAAGAGAAGAAAAAGAAATTGAAGGCATTAGAATAGGCAAAGAAGAAACAAAGCTATCACTCTTTGCAGATGACATGATGATATACTTAGAGAATCCTAGAGAATCAAGTAAAAACTACTTGAAATAATAAACAACTTTAGCAAAGTTGCAGGCTATAAAATAAACCCACATAAATCATCAGCATTTCTATATATTACCAACAAAGCCCAACAGCAAGAGATAGAAAGAGAAATCCCATTTAAACTTACTGTAGACATTATAAAATATTTAGGAGTCTACCTCCTGAAACAAACCCAGAAACTCTATGAACACAATTACAAAACACTTTTCAAACAAATAAAATCAGATCTAAATAATTGGAAAAACATCAGTTGCTCATGGGTAGGCCAGCTAATATAATAAAAATGACAATCCTACCTAAGCTAATTTACTTATTCAGTGCCATACCAATCAAACTACCAAAAAATTATTTTATAGAGTTAGAAAAAATAATAACAAGATTCATTTGGAAAAACAAAAGGTCCAGAATATCAAAGGAACTAATGAAAAGAAATGCAGGGGAAGGTGGCCTAGCAATTCCAGATCTTAAATTGTATTATAAAGCAGCAATCATCAAAACTGCTGGTACTGGCTAAGAAATAGGGAGGTGGATCAGTGGAATAGGTTAAATATGCAAGACACAGTAGTCAATGACTATAGTAATCTATTATTTGATAAACCCAAAGACCCCAGCTTCTGGGATAAGAACCCACTCTTTGAAAAAAACTGCTGGGAAAACTGGAAAAGAGTATGGCAGAAATAGGCATAGACCCAAATCTCACACCATATACCAAAATAAAGTCAAAATGGGTTCATGACTTAGATATAAAGGCTGATATATAAGTAAACTGGGAGAACAAGGAATAGTTTACCTATCAGATCTATGGAGAACAGAAGAATTCATGACCAAACAGGAGATAGAGAACATTATGAAAAGCAAAATGGATAATTTTGATTACATTAAATTGAAAAGTTTTTGCACAAACAAAGCCAATGCAACTAAGATTAGAAGGAAGGTAGAAAATTGGGAAAGAATTTTTACAACCAGTCTCTCTGATAAAGGCCTCATTTCTAAAATATATAGAGAATTAAGACAAATTTATAAGAACACAAGCCATTCCCCAATTGATAAATGGTCAAAGGATATGAACAGATAGTTCTCAGATGAAGAAATTAAAGCCATCTATAGTCATATGAAAAAATGCTCTAAATCGTTATTGATTAGAGAAATGCAAATCAAAACAACTCTGAGGTACCACATCACACCTATCAGATTGGCCAACATGACAAAACAGGAAAATGATAAATGTTGGAGAAGATGTGGGAAAATTGGAACACTAATACATTGTTGGTGGAGTTGTGAAATGATCCAACCATTTTGGAGAACAATTTGGAACTATGCCCAAAGGGCTACAAAAATGTGCATACCCTTTCATCCAGCAATAGCACTTCTAGGGCTATATATCCCAAAGAGATCAAACAAATGGGAAAAGAACCCACATGTACAAAACTATTCATAGCAGCTCTTTTTGTGGTGGCAAAGAATTGGAAATGGAGAGGATGTCCATCCATTGGGGAATGGCTGAGCAAGTTGTGTTATATGAATGTAATGGAATACTATTGTGCTATAAGAAACGATGAACAGGCTGACTTCAGAAAAACCTGGAAAGACTTATATGGTCTGATGCTGAGTGAAGTGAGCAGAACCAAGAGGACTTTGTACACAATAACAGTCACATTGTGCGATGACTAATATTGATAAACTTAACCCTTCTCAGCAATACAAGTATCAAAGACATCTCCAGAGTCCTCATGATGGAAAATGCTATCCACATCAAAGGAAAGAACTGTGGAAGTTGAACTGCTATCTTTTTTTTCCTTTTGTCTCTTCTGTTGAGTTTTGTTTCATCTTTCTGATGGTTCCTGTTATTGGTTTTAATTTTTACTTACAACTTCACTAATGTGATAATATGTTTAATAGGAATGTAAATGTATAGCCTATATCAGATTGTGTGCTGTATTGGGGAGGGTGGTGGGGAGGAGGGGAGAAAAATTTTTAATTCGAAAGCATGTGGAAGTGATTGTTGATAAATCAAAATAAATTAATAAAATAAAAAAAAAGAAGAAAGACCAAATATGCCGGAAGACCTCCTTTTAGATGTGTTGATACATCTGGTTCCAGCACAATACTTAGCCCTTCCTTTTTTTATCTCTCATCCTAAATGTGTCACCTGTGTGCCATCTTCTCTGATTGAATATTCCTAAGATGAGGTCCTTTATACTATTTCTTGGAGACAAGTCATTGTCAGTAATATGCTGCAGCTGACCTATTATGCCATGACCTTTGATCACCTACAATTTGAATCCTTCACAGATTATGGTATTCCATCATTCCATTCACCTTCTCAAAAACTAGCAATGCCTATTGTACAAGATGCCATCTCCTTAGCAACTTCTGGCAGTTAAGGGCCTTCAAATTCTGATTTCAGTAATTTTCCAGCATTACTTGACATTATTCTCCTTCACATACTCTACATCACAAACAACTGGACCACTAGTTATTTCCTGAAGTGAACACTCCATCTCCTGCCTCCTTTCATTTACGCATTCCCCCCTACCCCATCATGTCGAAATGTTCTCCAAATTTCTGATCTTCCTTCAATGTTCAGCTCAACTACCATGATTTCTTTTGCGTAGTTTTTCCTCACGCTTGCAACTGTAAGTATATTCCCTTTCCCCCAAATATCTAAAGTAACTTCTCTGATCTTTCCTTTGACCTTTCCATGACTTACCTTGAATTATATCTATGTACATGTTGCTTTTCTCTGGTTGGCAGAAAGCTTCTTGAGGGCAGATATCAATTCATTTTTTTTTGTCCTTATATCTTTATGGAATCTCCCAGTGTTTTGCACATAGAGAATCCTTAATAAATATGCATTGAATTAAACTGAACTGAAATCTGGATTTATGGAAGAATATGCCTCCTGATTCTTTAACTGGTTACTATAGAGCTAAGGAGTCTGGATTTGACTTAGTTCAATAATCCTGGAATGATGATCCTTGAATAGAAAAGTAATATAACCAGACATAAAGGTAAGGATAGGTGTAATAGAATAGATTGGAGAGAGAATAACAATGGAAAGATGTCAAAGAAGCTATTGTGATGGTTCAAATGGCTAGAAGGAAGGACCTACAATGATCCTAATGAATTACCCACTATCCAGTGGGATAAAGGATAGAGAGGAGGTGACGGTCAAATGTAGAGAACTAACTTGAGAACTGCATAGATATTGAGAGGTAAGAGAAAAGGAAGTATTTCTATGCCAACATTTCACACATGTCCTGAGAGGAGACTGATCTCAGTTATTCAATCATTCAGTTTCCTCCTATAATCCTGATTAGTATTAATTTTCAATCTGATAATTTGGTCTCAAAAATCTAGGCATTTATTTATAATGAGTGGTCTATTTCCCTTTTCATTATGTCTTCAAAATCTGTCCTCTTCCTCTGTATCTTTTCAAAATTTATAAAGAACTTAGTGTTAAGCTGTCCACATACAGAGAAAGAACTATGGAGTTGGAATGCAGATTGAAGCATACTATTTGCTCTTTCTTTTTTCTCTTCTGTTTTGTTTTGTTTCTTCTTTCTCGTGGTTCCTCCTATTGGTTCTAATTCTTCTTTACAACATGACTAATGTGAAAATATGTTTCATAGGAATGTTTGTGTAGAGCCTATATCAGATTGCATGCTATCTTGGGGAGGGAGGCAGGGATGGAGGGGGAGAAAACTTAAAACTCAATAGTTTATGGAAGTGAATGTGGAAAACTAAAAACAAATGAATTATCAAAAAAGGGGAAAAAAGAATTCAGCATCAAAAAAAAATACATAGTTCCTCTTCCCAGCCCCATATCTCCTCAATAAGCTTTCCTCTATTAGTGAAGCTGCCTGATTAAGCATGGCATGCCTAGTTACCCAATGATGCATGTTCCCTCACCTAATCTGCAGGAAAACTGTAGGACAATAGCTTAAAGGCTGACATCTCACATTGGCCAAGAGAATCCCTTGTCAGATCCATTATACTGAGCTTTAGTATATAATTCAGCCCTCCTGGGATAGGGGTAGGCAAAGTTACCTGGAAGGGCCATTCTGTTGCTACCCTCAACTTGTCCATCACTTACACTGACCTTTCCATAGCAATCAGGGGAGGCAAATATTTAAATAATACTCATTATTGGCTATTGCCTTGTGATAGAGAGTGGTGGGGAGGGAATCTCAGTTGTGATGGATAAGATGCATGATGTTTGAACTAAAAGGAGGGGACACAGCATCATGACAACCCCTCTTCAGTGCACTTGATATCCTTGGTTCCTCCCAAGCAAGGATTGATTATGGAATACTTAAGACCTCTTTGCCCATTTTAATCTAATACATTGCTCAAAGATAGAGAAGCCAGACCCATATATATATACATATATATATATATACATACGTATATATATGCATACATACATACACATATGTATATATATACATACATATATATATACATATATATGCATACATACATACACATATGTATATATATATACATACATATATATACATATATACATACATATATATGTATGTATATATGTATATATATGTATGTATATATATATACATATATATATACATACGTATATATATGCATACATACATATACATATGTATATATATATACATACATATATATATATATATATACATATATACATACATACATATATATATATATATACATATATATAACAAGACCGGGAAAGACAGATGAGGGAAACTCCAGGCCACTACAGCTGAATTGTTGAAAACTTCTCATCACTGAGCCTGCCATCTGCCTGCCAACATTTTAACTCGCCCAATCAATTACTCAGAGGCTGGATCTGTCCAACCAAGGTACACCAGCACTGAAAACACTTCAAAGCCATCTTAGAGGATGGCTCTTGCTCTTCTGGATCTCGATGAATCCCCTGGTACTCATTTCTGGTACAAGCTCTAACTAAGCTGCACTTTTCAGGTTTGCCACTAAGGTAGGACAGAACAAGAAAGCGTAAGGAATGTACCAAGCATGGCAACTATGCTAGTTGGACTGGAGGATACATGTCAGAAATATATCTAGACAGAAAGATTTGGGCAAAATGGGAAGAGCTTTGAGTACCAGACTAAGAAGCTGGGAATATGCTCATGTTTGACAACATTAGGTCTTAAAAACAGATGATATCTGAAATGCTAGCAACTTGCTAAATAAAAAGAGAATTCTTTGTTAGTTGATAAATTATGAAATAAAACATAAATGGAATAATCAGCACATTATATGTTTATTAATAAGATAAAACATATTGAAAAGCTTTCTTTCCACTCCCCAAATCAAACTATTTTCTATACACAACTGATGTGAAATTCAAATAGAAATAGGTCCCCAGATTTCATAGTGGCTTAAAAACCACAAAGTACACACACACACACACACACACACACACACACACACACCCCTATATCTATATCTCCGTATACATACATATCTATATAATTTATTTTTATTTTGTGAAACATTTCACAATTACCTATTAATCTCGTTCCTGACACTCTAGAGTTTTGCTGGTGGCAAGTTTGATACTTCTGTGATACACCATTTCTAAGACAAAGAAAATCAACTGCATTCAGTGTTGCCGTTTGAAAATGTAAGATATATATTATATAGGCTTTCTTGAAATGGAAATTTATTCTATATACTTTTTAATCCTCTCTTACATTCTATTGTGCACATGACATGTTTCCCCTCTTTTCTTTTTATATACTTAAGTTCCAGTATCTAAGTTTATAACGTTTTTTTCTTTTATTATTGTGAAAAAATAAAGAAAAAAAAGGAAAATGTAAGATATATTGCAGTTTTATCACAAAGTTAATTGCTTTTAAACATTTCTAAAGATTTCATGTTTCAAATTTTCATAAATTTAGGTATAATTGAATCCTAAAGCCAATTAAGTCAGAGCCATGATGAGCTAGTTCCAAATAAAGGCAAAGAGATATAGAAGAAAAGCATTTGCTTTTTAGGTAGAGTACTGGGGCTCCAATCCTGATCAACCACATCCCACCTGTGTCAACCTGGACAAATCCTCAACCTTCATGGGGTCTCAGATTATCCCTCTGGGAAATGCAGATATTGGCTTCATTGACCTCCCAAGGTCCTGGAGCCTATAACTAAATCTTTTCAGTCCAGTTTTAAATCCTCTGAGCAATAAAAAGGTTAAAGCCCCAAAACTTTCTGGAAAAAGGAATTGCCCAAGAAAAGGAGGAGGTATACTTTATGGATTCCTATTTTTGTTTGCCTTTGAAAGCATAACCTACCAATTTGAGGATTCAAATACTTGATTCTTCAATTGTGCTGTTTACGTCAATTCAAAGCCAGAAGGAATCAGTTTGTGAATCATATTAATTTTATCTAAAAAAAAGTTATTTGCAGAAGCCAAATTGTGAGTGGGATGAATTACAGTCATGCATATCCAAGCTTTGTGAGATTATTCTTTAAACCATGCAAAAGTCATTTTATACTGTGGTTAGGACATGCTTTAAAAATTGTCAAGGTTTCCTTTCATGCATCTTCAAGAGGAAGCAAGAAACAAACAATTTTGAGCTTTGCTAAGTTCTAAACCAACTTTTCTTTCTTTCAATTGAAAGGATGCTTTTCTGGAAGCTCCCATTTAAATATAGAGAGAGGACTTTAGATATTAGGAAAAGATATTCATGCTTAAGGCTAAAGAGTCCTAAATACTATGAATTGAGGAAAGTTTGAAAACAACTTTGTAAGAATTTCTCAGTACTGAGAAATAGCTAGGGTGGGTAATTGGGGCTTTATCTCAGGTCACCGAATTTAGAGGGCCCAAAACTTTAACAAATGCATAGAATAAGGAAGTATACTTTTAGGTGGGGATAACTGATCTGTGTAGGGTTTCTTCTGATGTGACTGAAGGACTGGGGAAAGCAATATTAACTAGCATTCTTTTTTTTTTAATGTATAATCTTTTATTTATTTATTTTAGTGAGGCAAATGGGGTTAAATGACTTGCCCAGAGTCACATTGCCAGGAAGCGTTATTTGTCTGAGGCCGAATTTAAACTCAGGTCCTCCTGACTCCAGGGCTGGTGCTCTATTCACTGTGCCACCTAGCTGCCCCAATACTAGCATTCTTGAAGGCTACATGGATAACACATTGATGTCTTTTCACTTCCTGCTACGCTTAGAGGTTCGTGATTTTACAGATTTTAGAATTAGAAGGTATCTCAGAGAAGATAAGCTATTAGGATCATAGATCAGTGTCAAAAAGGATCATCTCATTCTGCCTCTTTATTTTACAAGTGAGGTAACTGAGGCTCACAGAGTATAAGCAAATTGCGCAAGTTTACACAAGTAGAAAGCAACAAAGTCAAGATTTGAACCCAAGTCTACTGACTACACACACCATGCTCTCTTTACCTCATAAAGAAATTCCAGCCCATTGCTTCTGCTTTCCTTCATCCAAGTCACCTAGCAGAGTCAGAACTGGGGATTATTTAATGTAGGGCAAGTCCCATGAATTGTGTCTGGAGTATGGGACACATCAGTTGAGGTGGAATAGAGAGAGACCCCAGGCCATTGATGAGGCAACTCCTGGGGAAGTTAATCTAGGGAGTAGAAGAGGATGGTTCAGAGAAGGAAGGCTTCCCATGTGGTCATCTAGTCATCTGGTAGCTTTATATTTAGTTAATAATTCTTACTGTGTGGATGCTCAGCTCTATTATTTCTATGCTACAACCATTCTCTAAATTAAGTGCCCTGAGTCAAAACCTTAGTCACTGCAAGAAGTAATACTTGGGGGGGGGGGTGTAGGAGACCTGTGAAGAAATGCTGTCTTCTCTCTTGAGAGCTATGTGGGTGGAAACCTCAATGAGGTCTCCCTGGTGAAATAAAAAAAAAAAAAAGATATGGCAACACTTGATAACTTGTCCCCAAACCTGCTTTTCTTATCTCTAGTCCATAACTCTCCCTCTGTTTTCTTCTTATGGTTCTAACTATCTTTCTTGCTCTTTCTGATACACAACCCTATAATTCCAAGATTTGGCACTGGCTTTCACTGTACCAGGAATAGGGCTCCCTCCTCACCTCTGATTCTGAATCTCTAGCCTCCTTCAGCATCTATCCCAAGTACCACTCTGTACAGAAAGCATTTTCTAAGCTTCCCAGCTTCTATTGTCCTCTCCCCAAATCACCTCGCTACCTTCATTTTGTGCGTATCGACACATGCACATTACCTGCCCATCCAAAAAATGTAAGCAATTTAATGGTAAGAATGTTTCATTTCATTCTGTTTCCCCAGTGCCTTATACAAAGCCTAGTATAAAACCTGCACTCAATAAATGCTTGTTGACTGATCGTATGATTGATAGGTCAGAGGAAATAATCTCCATGATCTCTTTGCCCTTTAGGAGATCCTATCTTCCAAATCACTGTGGTAATGAATTCTCCTCAGCTGAGTTGCAGCTGAATTTCTCTCAGTTGTTTCCTGCATTGGAAGTTCCTCAAGAATCTCAATGTTGTTGTGGGGGCGGGGGCTTTGCTTCACTTGCCCCTGGCTCTTCCTCAGCCCTTTCTATGGCTAAAGTGGTGTCTAAAGGACATTAAAAGCACCTTTGAGCTGGGTGATTTTTTTGTTCTTCTGAATGGGATCTTTGTATGAACATTTCTGTTTTGTTTTGTTTTTAAATGGAAATGAATTATTTTTCATTGATATAAACTAGTGGTCCTAACCTCTGAAAGGTGTGGCACCAATTCTGATTACCCTGAGAAAAATCCCAATGCATGTGAGCCTTGATCATTTTTTGTTTATTTGTTTATTTTAACTGATTATTGGCTTC
The DNA here is from genome assembly GCF_003287225.1 of Phascolarctos cinereus. Classification (NCBI taxonomy): domain Eukaryota; kingdom Metazoa; phylum Chordata; class Mammalia; order Diprotodontia; family Phascolarctidae; genus Phascolarctos; species Phascolarctos cinereus. The sequence goes on from NW_027556180.1 coordinate 14,310,835, forward strand.
TACTCCACCTTGTCTTTAAAATCTGAATGATATTTTTTTCTTGGCATAGAGTATCATGGGATAATAGATTCAGAACTAGAAGGGACCTTAGAAGCCACACAGGAAAAGCTCCTCATTTTACAGCTGGGAAACAGGGGACCACTGAGGTTGAAGGAATTGCCCAAGATTATAAAGTTATAGTTTGCGTATGCACTTGTCCTATTTAAACCTGCTCCTTTAAAATTTATGCTGAGAGTTAAAATTCCATTGACAATGCAATACTTACTAGTGCTTCCTTTCTAGTAAAACAGGTAAGTGGCATGGTGGATAGAGTGTAAGGCCTAGAGTCAGGAAAACTGAAATTAAAATCGAGTACCAGATAACAGCTATGTGGCCCTGGGCAAGTCACTTAACCCTATTTGCCTCAGTCTCCTCATCTGTAAAATGAGCTAGAGAAGGAAACGGCCAACCACTCCAGTACCTTTGCCAAGGAAACCTTAAATGGCGTCACAGAGTTGGACACGACTGAAATGACTGAAAGCACAAACAACCAAAGGTGATACAATGCACAGAGTGATAAATTTGGAGTCAGGAAGGCCTGAGTCTAAATCTTGCTTTAGACATATACTAGCTGTGTGATGATGTCACTTTGCTTCTCTGTGACTCAGTTTCTTCATATGTAAAATGGGGATAAGCATAGCACCTAACTTCTAGCATCGCTAGGAATATTAAGTAAAATAGCAAATATAAAGCATTTTTCAAAACTTCAGTATATAAATGCCGGCTACTGTTAATTAGTATTTTAAATACTTATGGATGTGGATAATTCCTTTCTCTGAGGGGCCCAGGATGGTACTTTTCAAATAAAGGGCTGTTTTATTGAACTAAATGCTTTACCCTTCCATCATCTCACACGAGAGGGTAAGTAAAATTGAACAAGCCTATACTTTTTTGATGTTTTCTAACCTTCCTTCATGGCTTTGTCCACACAACAGTTGCAAGTGTGGGTTAAGGAAGGAGAGGAAGAGGACAGGTAAAATTGGCCTCCTTGCTGGATTTCCTTGCATGTCTACAGATGCTGCTGCTCAGGATACTGGGCCACGAGGCTGACTATGAGGGTTACCTAACTTATATTTATCATGAAAATGTGATATTTTGTATTGGTCTGTAGCTCTGATGAAGCTGGAACAGGCATCTGCAGGCTTGCCCTTGGGGTCAGAAAACTTGTGAAATGGTTCTTTAGCTTTCCAGATAGCCCTTAGTTCTTAGAACCGCTAATCTGGTCACTGTCTGGTGGGTGACAGTGAATAGCGACTGTCTGATGAGTTATACTAGAATTAAGAAAATTCGCACTTGCAAATACCATGATCATTTGTATTCTGTGACTAATCCTCTCAAGTTCTGATCCGGGACATTCTTGCTAACTAGTTTGGCAGTGATTAAGTTTTCAAAATCAATTCCATCTCCTATAACAGATTCAAAGCAACATTTGAATGGAGCTCCAAATAATGACCATCTTAGATCCATTATTCATTCTGTTATTTGAGTTAGTTGGGAATCAATTTTTTGTGTATAGGTCCAAGAAATAGGAGGTTGTGGAATGAACTCTCTAGCTAGAGTTAGAGGGGACCTCATAAATAACCTGCTCCAACTTCTTCATTTTGCTAATGAGAAAACTTGTGACTTGTCCGAGGTCACAAAATAGGAAGGAATAGAGATAGGATATGAACTCAGTCATCTGAGTCAAAAGCTAGGGTTTCTTCCCCTTTCCTAGGTAGGTACCTGGTGAAATGGATAGAATGCCAGGCCTTGGAGTCAGGAAGATCTGAGTTCAAATCAGGTCTCAGATGTTTATTAGCTGGGTTATCTGGTTAAGTCACTTAACCTTGTTTGCCTCAGTTTTCTCATCTACATAATGGGTATAATAATAGCACTTACCTTCCAGGGTTATTATGAGGATCAAATGAGATTATTGCAAAGTGCTGGCCCATAGTAGGTGCTATATAAATGTCTATGCTGTTGCTGCTGCTAGGTTTACCTTTTGAATTTCACTGTCAATCAAATAATCCTTAATAGAAGCAGACATAGAACCCAACTAATAATTGATCATTTGCTTCCAGTTCACATATCATTCTTGCTTACAATGATGTAAATTTATGTTCTCATGCTTTGGGGAGCAAAGGGAAAGGGGCAATGGGGAGTACCATAATGTTGGGGGAGGGGTTTGTACATTTAAACGATAAATTTTAGAGTGAAAGTGAAAGAATCCAAATATCTTGGTCCCTGACCAGACTTCAGGGTGATGGTCAAGTTGAACCTGAAATATACGGTATGTTGGTCCTCTGAGTTTGTCTATGAGGGCACTGTGAGGTTTGAAACATATAGCCTTAATTTATTGTAATACCATGCTGCATTTTGGCTGAGGGAGTTTTAATTGGCTGTCTATGGAGGCAATTTTCACATATTATTATAAATGCTGTCCTACAGTTTTTTGTCTACAATTTATGTTGTCTAATCCTGTAGGTTATTACTTGAGAAATTCATTATCTTGTCAAGCAATCACTTTGCCAATGACAAAAGCAATCTCTGTGGTTGAGCCTTGCTGGCTCAGGTTGTGACAAGAACACTGTCACATCTAGTAAAGAGGATGGCTTGAGAACATCATTCCTGTTGAGATCAGTTAAGTATTTAATCTTCTGGCTTGTTGTTACATGTCATGGATTACCCTTTCTTTCTTTCCTAGACTTCATTTCTTTGAGATGGAGACTGAAACAAAATTCCCTTGGTCTAAGCAATGCCTTCATACCATTTGCTTTCTTTGCCTGCCTGGGCTTTAGGGTAAAATAATGTATCACCTATTTGTCATTGCCTCATAGTTAGAATATTTCCATTAGACAGTGGATTAAGTTTCAGAGTTTAGCTACAGTCACTAATATGTCTGGAAAGTGGGAAAGTGTACCGAGCTCAGTTTTATTAGGGAGGAAATCCCTTTATAAACTAAATCCTTTAGATAACTTTTGTAATTTTTTTTAAATAAAGGACATTTTAATTGTTGTCAATCATATTCAGCTACTAATGGATTCCCCCCTCATTTTTGCTATTCATTTTTTTTTCCTTTGGTTACAGAGGGACAGTAAAAAGATTTATGTGTCCAGTGCTTACCACAATGTTTGGAATGTAGCAGGTGCTTATATAATGCTTGGGGATTGATTACCTTCTGCCTCACTCATTGAATTTGGTATTCATTATGAATATTGGCTTCACCCAACAAACTCTATATTTCTTTCTCTCTCTCTTTTTCAGAAGGAAAAAAGCCTTGGCCCAAACCATTATCAAAGAGATTGATGAAATGATGGGGGAAAATCAGGGATAATTAATTGTCCCTCCTTGCTTATCAGTACCCTTCTTGTACCTAGTGCCAAGAATTCAACAATATTCTCAAATGTCGATCCAAAACAGTAACAGGTGGGTTCCTTATACTTTCCTACTCTGCAAGCTTGACACCTGGAACTTTGAAAGAACAGTCATACAGTACCATTTGAAAAGAGACCTACAAAGAAACAGCTACACTTTGAAGAGTATTTCCTGGAACTTGGGTGCAATGTGCTCCATTAGTGGATATAATGAGCTGTTTTGCCTTTTGGCGTGGAGAGCATGTCTCATATCCTTTCACTGGCTAGGCAGAGGACTTTCCAGGATTCTTGACTCAATAAAAATTCTTCATTGGGCTAGAAAAATTAAAAGTGTAAAGGGAATGGACGATTACTTTAAAAAATATAAAATACCCAATTAATAACAAAAAAGAATTCTTTAAGCAACTACATCTCAGAAAGTAAAGTTTTTTATATTTATATATGTATGTATGTATGTGTGTGTATATATATATGTATGTATGTATGTATGTATATATATATATATATATGTATGTATGTATATATAAAACTGAATTGTCAAAGGAATATAATTCCTGGTCCACAAGGATTTATAAGTGAATCTTTTCAAAAGTTTTAAAAGTAATAAATATTTTAAAAAATTATTCTCAAAAATTAGGATACTCCATGCTAGATGTCTTTGATGATAAATATATATATAGCATAGAATATAAATAAATAAATATACATAGATGTATATATGTGCATGTATGTATGTATGTATGTGTATATATATATATATATATATATATATATATAATAACTAAAAAAGGGAGGGATAGATCAGGAAAAGAGAACCATCAACAAAAATCACAATATTTTGGATTATAAAGATACCTAAGCCACCTTATAATGAAAGAAAACCTCTGAAGAAAATCTCTGCTACATATAATACATCTAACAAGTATTTGCTGCTTGAAGACCACTAATGAAAAGCTCCATAAGGCAATCTATTTCAATTTTTGACAGCTCTATTTTTGTGTTTAGTAATGTCTGACTCTTCTTGACGCTATGAACCACACTGTCCAGGAAGTTTTCTTGACAAGATTCTGGAACAGTTTGCAAACAAAGGTTAAGAGGTTAAGAGACTTGCCCAGGATTATGCAGCTAGTGAGTGTCTAAGGCTGGATTTGAACTCAAGTGTTCTTAACTCCAGGGCCAGTACTCTATCCACTGAGCCATCTAGCTGCCTCTGCTCTAATTCCTAAGATTTATTTTTTTCCCCTTGAAATAAAACCTAACAGGTATTTTTTTTTTTACACCTTCTACAAATGATTCCTGGTTCTTCTCATTGGAATCAAATAGAACAACTCTAATTACTCTGGGTAAGATTTCAATTAATATTAATAACAATAATATCTAACATTTATGTAGCTCTATATGTGCAGAGCTCTTTATACACATGATCTAATTTTTTGAATGTAGTTGTCATGTCTCCTCCAAATCTTCTCATCTAAATGATAAACCATAATTCCTTCATGTGACATTTGTATGATATGGACTAAAGGCCCTCCATCATCCTCATTTTATTTTTTTAGAACTTTGAGCTTCTAAATGGCCTTCCTAGATGAGATTCCAGAACTAGACACAACATTCTAGATGTTCTCTTACCTCAGCACTAATGGAAATTGACAAAAACATAAGTAAAATCCAAACTGAAAAAAAAGAACTATTACAAAATCCTTAAATCATTCTCCATGACCAAGGTTGAATTTATATCAGGGACAGAAGGATAGCAAAGCAAATGTAAAGCAATTAGAAAACAAAATCACATATTAAACAAAAACATATGATTTTGTGAATAGTTTCAGAAAAGGTATTTGATACAATACATTAAGAAAACAAAAAAGCATAATATCAAAGAACCTTTTATCTGATAAAATTGTATATCTAAACCACAAATCTAGTCTCATTTATAAAGGAGAAATGCTAGAAGATTTTACAATAAATATTTAGGAGAGTCAATATCGATAAAAATGAGAGAAGATAGGGGAACTAAAATTATGAACACAACCAAAGAGAATAAAATAATTGTTCCATTTCGCAAATGATTTGATTATGTAGAAATCCCAAAAGAATCAGGAAACAAAAAAATAAAAGAATTGAAGTGCTCAAAAGCTTTAGGAAAGTAACAGAATACAAAATAAATCATTTCCCTTTCCAACTTATATATATCAGTATATAAATATATATACATATATATACATATATACATATATATATACATATATATATATATATATACATATATCAGTAATAAAGTAAGTGATACAAGAATTCCATTCAAAATAACTACAAAATTGCATAAACTATCCAGGAGGCAACCTACCAAGGCATTCTCAAGGCATGTAAAACAACTATAAAATATTCTTTGCAGATGTAAAGGAAGATAAATAATTTGAGGCACCTTCATTGCTCCTGGTTAGATCACACAAATATCATAAATGATGATAATGTCTAAATTCATTTACAAATTTTGCTCTTTGTCATGCAAAGTACCATGGAGACCCATGATGGTGCTAGATTAAATGATTGCCAAGTTCATTTGGAATAGCAAGAGGTCTAGAATATTAAGGGAAATAATGAAGAAATACTTTTTTAAAAGGTGAAGTAGCATTTCCAGGCCTTAAATTATATCACAATATAAATTTTCAAAATTATTTAGAGCTGGCTAAAAGAGAAAAAAAAATCAATAGAACAATAAGTTTTAAAAGGCTACTTGTCCCAAATATAAAATCACATCAAGAAAATGGACATGATGGTTCCATCAAGAATCGGTTTGAACCACACTTGACCACAAACAAGACATTTCACTGCCTTCCTTTCTTTGTCAGCACAGCAAGGCTATGGCTTTGGAATACTGCTTACACTAGTGTACTTAGCTGATATGCAGTTGGTCTTGTGGAACTTTATTCTCCCCCCTCCACCTTTATAAAATGAAATGGTTTTCCATGTAAGGAAAAGAATATCTATATCTATATCCATATCTATATCTATGTCTATATCTATATCTATATCTATATCTATATCTATATCTATATCTATATCTATATCTATATCTATATCTATATCTATATCTATATCTATATCTATGTCTATGTCTATGTCTATGTCTATGTCTATGTCTATGTCTATGTCTCTGTCTCTGTCTCTGTCTATGTCTATATCTATATCTATATCTATATCTATATCTATATCTACATATCATCCATCTATCATCTATCTATCTATCTATATCTATCTATCTATCTATCTATCTATCTATCTATCTATCTATCTATCTATCTATCTTTCTATCTATCTGTCTTTCTATCTATGTATCTATCTATCCATCTATCTATCTATCTATCTATCTATCTATCTATCTATCTATCTATCTATCTATCTATCTATATTGGGAGATGAGATAGATGCATTTCTAGGAACCCCAGTTAGAGGTTTGACATAGAGACAAGGACCTCTGATGTTGCTTCATCCATGGGTTAAGGGAAGTTTTTTGTTTGTTTGTTTTTGGTTTTTGGCTTGGACATCCCCATTTCCTAGTTTTACTAGTGAGGATAAGGCTGTTATTTTCAAAACAAATGATATTAATTATAATTTAAAAAAAATGAATAGGCCTAACCAAAGTAGGATCATAGATATAGAACAGGAAAAGATTGAGTTTAACCCTTTACTTTATAGACAAGGGAATTTAGGCCACCCAAAGGAAAAAAAAAATTGCTGAAGATCACGTAAGTATTAAGCAATAGTACAGAGATTTGAGCTCGGGTCCACCAATTTTAAATCCAATGTGATTTTCTCTAACCCATCATTTCATTTTCTTCAGGATTCTAAGACCCTGAGGTCAGGGGAATTGCATCATGTAGTTTATATTTCATCAAAAACACTTGACAAATTATCTCATGCTTTTCTTGGCAAAGACCTAAAAATAATGTGGACGAGATGATGGTCTGAGTAGGCAGCTCCATTATTGACTAAACAGACAGACCTAAAGACTTGTCCTTAAAAGGTGGACCTTGGTAAGGGGCTTTTGGTGGCGTATTTAGGGATCAGTGCTCTCTCCTGGGTTGTTTACTATTTTTTAAATAATCAGGTTGGAGAAAGGCATGATGGTGGGAATGGGAGGCATGTTTGCAGATCTGCAGATAACATAGAGCTGGAAGGATAAGTAGAACTTTGATCAACAGGCTCAGGATCCCCGAAAATCTCAATAGTCTAGAATCCTAAGAAAAATTCAATAAAATGAATGGGAGTAGAAGTCAATGTCGTCTTATGCTTGTACTTTAGATGAGATGGAGGAGACATAAACAGCCATTCATCAAGAACTGATCATAATGCTTGGCAAAGTGTTATGAAAGGCACAAAGAGTGAATACAAATTCATGCTGCAAATAGATTGAAATAGTGTCCAAGACTTGAAAAACAATAGTCCCACTTTCCTCAGCCCTGGCCAAATAAGATCTGTAGTATTTTGTTTAATTCTACGCATCACATGGGGTGGGGGGATTGACAAGGTTGAGAATATCCTGAGGCATAGAACCATAGCAATCTTGAAGTCATCAATCAATTGGCAAACATTTCTTAAGCACCTACTACTGAGGGGCTAGGCATTTAGGGTAAAAATACAATAAACGAAACAACTCCTCCTCAGTATATATGCAGACAGGTTTAAGGAATTGAAGGTATTGAGCCCAGAGGACAGAAGATTAGAGCAATGATTGTTTGCTTGGTTCCAAAAGTCAGAATTGAGAGCAATGAACTTTTGTGCATATCATGGATTTCTTTGGCAATCAGTTGATCAGTAATTCTTTATTTGGGATTTCTGGACCCCCATAGATTCTATGAGCTTAGATGGGGAAAAAGTATTTCTTTTCACCACTTTGACTTTTCCTTTTATTATAGATGTGTTCAGCAGCTTCACCAGATTACCAAAGACATATGTGAGACAGAACAACGTAAGACACCTGCTACAGACACAGATTTAGGCTTAATGTTAGGAAAAATATCCTAGCAATTGGAACAGTCTATAAGTGGAAGGGGCTCCCCCAGAAGATGCTCAGGCTTTTCTTGCTGCATGTCTATGTGTAGACTGGTTGAAGAAGACACAGAGGGGATTCTTCCCCAGCTGTGGCTTGGTATGGATGGCCACCAAGGTTCCTTCCAGTTTGGGGCCTCTGTAATGTTCTTGTGGTGCCATGGATCCAGAATAACCATAACTAGCCATACTTTAGCTTTGAAAATTGATGAAACTTTATTATCCTTTCCCACCAAAATTAAATGTTCTGCTATATTGCTTCATTGTAAATCCCTTTGGAAAGGTGTGTTATTGTCATAGAGCATGAAAAAGGGAAAAGGATTCACTGCAGTCCTCCCCCTTGGATAAGGGTACCTCAAAGGCTGGGAATCAGAGGATGAGCTGTGGCGGCTAGAAAGCTAAAGGAAGCAGCAGTCAACCAAGACCTGGGCTTGCAGTAATGGAAAACAAAATGGTCTTACAGAATTAGAGAGACAGAAAGTTAGAGACACAGAAAAGCAGAAATGGGGTTAGAGATGCAGACACAGAATGAGAAAAAGACAGAGAGAGAGAGAGAGAGAAGAAGACAGAGAGTCAGAGAAACAGAAAGGAGAGACAGAAAAAGAGATAGCAAAACAACGAGACAAAAAAAGAGAAAAAAAGAGATACAGAAAGGCAGAGAAAAGGGACAGAAAGAAAAAGAGAGAATCAAAAGGAGAGACAGAAAAGCAAAGAGAAAAGGGAGAAAAAAGGCAGAGATGGAGATGAGAGATAGAGGAACAGTAAGAGATAGAGAAAGGGGAGAAAGACAGAAAATGGAGAGAGAGAGACAAAGACACAGAGACAGAGAGACAGAGAGATTTCCTTGGTTTGATAATAAAGTCTCCAAATCATTAAAAATGAGTAACTATAGCAACCTCAACATCACCTCCCACACAGTCATCTGAAAAAGAAACAATGGATAAAATACATTTGAATTAAGGCGAAAGGAAACAAAATGAGGAGTTACATGTGCTATATTGTGCTCTGGTTTGTCCCATGGTTCTGAGCCATAGGGTCGTCAACAGGATACATGTGTACTAGGCCAAGCTCACTGTTCTATGGGCTCTAAAGTACCAGTATGCGGAATCTTCTCAATCCTATTAGCTTCACACACACACACACACACACACACACACACACACACACACACACACACACACACACACACACGTCCTTTCTTGGAAATATAAAGCCTTCTCATAGCTGTGGCTTGGCCAATCCTTTTTTCTACCTTATGTATCTGGTCTTTTTTTTTTTTTCAGGAAAATATCTCCTCAAATAATTTACCAGCACCCTTCACCTCTACTTCCTTATCTAAAAAACAAGCCAGCCTCATCTTTCAAAATGATCTATGGCAGAAAGACTGAGAAAATGAGATGTGATAGTCTCCTTCCAGATTCTGCTCTCATGCAGAAGGTACCATCCATCGTTCCCAAATCCAGGAGCTGCTGACAATTCTCAACCCATTTCCAGAATGAAATAACAATTTTCCAGCGTTCCCCAGAACCTTCCAAGGACTTGGGCGGGGCAATGACCTGAAGTGTCTCTCTCTTTGTTTTGAGGTTTGTCCCTCCGCTCTCTCAGGAAGAGTGTGCTCAAAAGCAAGCTAAGCCTTTTATGAATCTTCTTCTAAGTCCTCTCATAAGCTCCCACTCCATAAGCTCTGCTACTTAAACGTCCCTATCTGCCTGGCCACCTTACCAGCAAATCAAATCCAGAGAGCTTTGCCTAGAATTCTCTTCCTTCCTACCCCCTCTCCCCAGCTCCCTCACCTTCTGGTCGGTGTCCGTCTCATTTGTGGGTATTTCTCATCCTCTTCTGGAGACCGTAAGCTGCTCAAGGGCAGAGACAGCCACACTTTTCCAGCTTTGCATGGCCAGCATTTGCGTCTTGTACACAATTGACACAAATGCTGTCGTTTGTTCTTCAGTTGTTTTCAGTCGTGTCCGACTCTTCATGACCCCATTTGGGATTTTCTTGGCAAAGATATTGGAGGGGTTTGCCATTGCCTTCTCTGACTCATTTTACAGATGAGGAAAATGAGGCAGACAGGGCTAAGTGACTTGCCTAGGATCACACAGCTAGTAAGTACCTGAGGCAAGATTTGAACTCAGGTCTTCTTGTCTCCAGTCCTGGGACTCTATCCACAACACCACCTAACTGACTTAATATTTAATACATGCACATTATACGGCTTACTGAATTAAAACTTCTTTAGGAATGAAGCTTCTAATTCAGACCAATTCAGAGATTTCAGTTTAAATCTCCTCTTCTCCCTTTGCCTTGAGATTTTACCAAGCTTTTTATTTCCACAAACTCTGACTAAATATTCCAGATTCCTAGAAAGGTCATGTTGGGAGCAGGGGAAATGGAAGGGAAGGGATTTGGTGACTGCTGTAAGACAACCAGATGAATCTTCATTTGTTTAAGCAGCCAGGAGCACGATGGTGCTAGTATGGTATAAGAGGGATGGATATACCTTTGGTGTCCTTCACCCATATTCCAGGAGCAGAATGAAGCCCACATGTGTGTTAGCAGCCTTTCTAGATATGTAGATATGTACTACCAAATGAGGTTGGTAGCTAGGTGGTACAGTGGATAGAGCACTGAGCCTGGAGTTCAAATCTGGCCTCAGACACTTACTGTGTTTCACCCTCCTATCAACTCTGAGAGGTAGGTGCTAGCTATTATCATTGTCATTTTACAAATGAGGAAACTGACTTTGAGGACATTTAAATGATTTGCCCAGGGTCACAGAGTTAATAAGGGTCAAAACTAGATTTGAACTCAAGTTCTCTCTCCACTTCTGACACCCCTAGAAGAAAGGAAACGGAAGGCACAAGTGATTTACATCGATGTAGAAGTGAGAGAGAATGGTGCAATATCCCAAGGGCTTAGATCTGCATGGGTTATCCCAATGGGGGCCCTAGGCCTCTAGGGAACCGTGGAAGGAAGGAAAACAGACTCTGGGTGAGGGCGTGTAACAAAGGGGGCTGATAGAAGAAGTGCGATAGCCCCAAGAATGAATTTTGCTGACTTCACAGTTTAGCCTTGGACCTGCTCTGCCTTCATGTGTGAGAAGGGAGCTAAAATGAATCTATTTAAAGAGCTCAGAGAAGTAATCTAATTACTAATGTCCCACCGGGAACAGGGTAGTACCGATGATAAATGGGACATGGTTAAATATTAGCACATGAAAGTATGGGGTGTCACTGTTTAGAGGACAAAGATTTTCCATTTGATTTACAACTAATTGGTTGGCAAATTAATTTAATGTTAAAACAGCAATCCCATGATGATAAATAATAGAGAAAGTACAGAGCTCGGCTGCTAATTCATGTTCTTGTGGGAGATTCAGAAGACAGAAGCAAAGATGATTATCTATTAACTCTCCCATTTTTGCGGGGTACCACCCAAGTCATGAGGGAAATTTGTGCTTATCTTCAATAAATATTTCACATTGAAGAGTGGGCAAGAAACATCTCATCAAATTGCAAACCCATAACACTTCCTTCCAGTGTTCAGTTTCTTCCCATACGTCATCTACAAGATGTGAGGTTTTGCAATATGGAAAGCACCACTTAACTTTAATTTTGGAGTCTGGGCAAAAGATCCAAAAGGTCATGTGAGCATGAAATAGCTTTGATGCTAACCTCATTCTTGTGATTTAAGGCTAACCAGGTTAGGAGGGAGCATATGGCTTACATATTCCTCAGATTACACATGTGTTCACTGGTTTAAAAATTAAGGGAAAATGTCATGCTTGGCAATGTTTTAGCTTTTCCCTAAATGGTTGAGAAATGATCTAAAAGACTTGATTAATTCAAAACACAGCATTTAATACCTTTAATATATGTACTCTTAATATGTGTTCATTTCTATGATTGTTAACATGTATTTACATAGCAATCCAAATGAAGTTACTCTACAGAAGGTTAAATGGTGGCCCAGAGCAGATGGTGCATGAGTCCATGCAAAACAAATTCAAGTAATCTCTGCTCCACCCCAAACCACCTGCCCTATGTTGTCAAGTCTTGTATTCACATGGTTCCCCATATCTGACATGTCTTCGTACCATCAATGATCTGGAGCTAAAAGGGGCACTTGCTAGCTGGGTGACCCTAGGTAAGTCACTCAATCCTGTTGCTTCAGTTTTATCATCTGTAAAATAAGCTGGAGAAGGAAATGGAAGGCCACTTTAGTGTCTTTGCCAACAACAGCAAAATGGGATCACAAAGATTTGGAGACGACTGTAAAAAACAACTGAACAACAAATCTCGTATAAGAACTAGCTCTCCGCTAACAGCCCACAAATGGTTGTCATTAAATATTTGATTAAGCGAACCCTCAAAATCACATGGCTTCATTCCATTTGCATTTTGGGGTGACTCCCACATCTGGGCTAGTCCTGGAGGTGGAAGGATATGAAGTTAGCGAAAGGGATCCATAAAGCCACGTGGACAGCAAACGGAATTTCTGAATTGACACATGCTAAGAGCACAACTTATATCATGAGGGAGACCCATAATTTTTCACTTTTAAAAAATTATAATTTGTGGATGATATGAAAATGGGAGAACTAACATACCAAATAAGAGAATAAATATAAAAATGAAAACATCCTGACTAGCTAAAATGCAAGGCTGAATAATAATGATGATAATAATAATAATAATAGCTAACATTAATATAGTGCTTTAAGGTTTGTGAAACACTTTACAAATATTACCTCATTTGTCCTTCACAATAACCCTGAGAAGCATCATTTTTCACATTTTTTGCAGATGAAGAAATTGAGGCGGACGAAGGTTAAGAGACTTGCTCAGGATCACATAGCTGGAAATTGACTGAGACTGGATTTGGTCTTAGTGTTTTGCCCACTGGGCCACCTAGCAACTGACTCAAATAAGATGAAGGATAATGAGGGAAACGTTCATGTTTATCCTCAAAAGAAAATCACCTTTACTGGTACAGGATAAGGCATGTCTAATCAATATCTTGTGAGAAAAAAGATTTAGTCTTTTTATTGACAGTAAGCCCAATGAGTCAACAGAATGCTTTGGCCACCAAGAAAGCTGATGCTATCTTTGGCTGCATTATGAGAGCTGGAGCTGCCAGGAACAAGGTGGTGCTAGTTCTTCTGCCCTCTGCCCTAGTCAGACCTCAGATGGAGTACTGTGTTCATTTCTGGGTGCTACCCATCTTTATCTAAACAAATCCCTATGAAGTCAGTAGAATATGTGCTAGGAAACCCCTTTGGACCTAGGAAAAGTTTCCATCAGAAATGTCCTATTCAAACCAGGACAATGTCCTAACTGACAGAGCTAACTAAGTCAGGGCTGCAAAACAAAACTGCAAATCTGGAATGCGAATTCGACAGCTGATATCAAAGTGCACCTACACTCAAGAGTGAAGCCATATTCTTGTGATAAAGATGGGATTTTCCCAGGGTTTAGCCAAGTTAGGAATAGCAATAAGTAGCTTCCCATTTCCCTGGGACTTGAAAGAAATAAAGAAAGAGCTTTAAAGGTTTCACAATGGCATTAGTGGGGAATTTAACAAACTCTTTCCTATGGCAGTTTTGTTCGGTTATCATGAGAATCTGTGTTTAAGGATGCACTCCAAATAGATTTACCACAAACATATTTGTATGCTGTGAAACTTTACTGTGGGAGGATGGGAGACAGCAAGGTGGGTGGGGAAGAAAGGCAAGAGTAATGTATTAATTAGCAAATGTGAGTGAGAAGTATGCTAGTTTCCTAGGTCAGGTGGGATTATTGTAACTCAAGTAATTTGGTGAAACTCATCAGAAGGTGATTGTACCTGTTGGTAGCTGACATGTTTCTCTTTCCGTTCCTGTCAAGCTTTTCTCTGTTCAATTGGAACTTCATTGATAGTGCTGGCATATTATTATAGGAAATTCAGCAAGATTTTTTTGTACATAGTTGTGGATTTAAAAAATCTTTTCAATTAAGGAACATTTATTTTCTACACATGTCTCCAAACAAAATATCACAATTGATATTTCCTTCCAGCACAAATGTAGGCCTTCTCTGATCATTTACCACTTCCCATTTCTCCAGTCTACTCATTTGAAATTAGAAAGTGAAAACCTAGGCTCCATTTCTTTTGCATGTATTCATTCATTTGATGGTTTCCACCCGATCCACAGAGATGAAGTTACTATCCCAAGTATAGTCAAGACAAAATGATCTGATACAGAATTTATTGCTTCTCAGATTGGAAGTATCCATAATTTTAGAAATCTATAAATTGTGAGAGAAGACTGATCATAGTTTCAGAGAACTAGGCAGTGTGGTATTAGTGGGTGGGGGGGAGGCAACTATGGATTGGAAGCAAAGGACATGGGTCTGTCACTTTCTCCTTGAATGACCCTAAGCTCATCACCCATGTAGAAAATTATGGGATTGGACCAGATGGCTTCAAAGGTCCCTTTTTAACTCTAAGTCTGCAATATTATTGGAGAATAATAGATAAAATCATTTAACATTTATTATTTTAATATTGTTCAGTTGTTCAGTCACATCTGATTCTTCATGATTCTATATTTTTTTTGTTTGTTTGTTTGTTTTTGGCAAAGACACTGGAGTGGTTTGTTATTTCCTTCTCCAGTGGATTAAGGAAAACAAAGTTCAAGTCACTTGCCCAGGGTCACACAGCTAGTGAGTATCTGAGGCCAGATTTGAACTCGGTCTTCTTGACTCTAGGCCCAGTGTTCTACCCACTGAACCACCCAGCTGACTCCATAAAACATTTACTAGCTTTCTGATCCTGGGCAAGTCACTTAACCTCTATTTGCCTTAATCCATTGGAAAAGAAAATGGCAAGATACCCCAGTATCGCTGCCAAGAAAATTTCATGGACAGCATTGGTGTGCTATGGTCCATAAGATCATGAAGAAGTAGACATAACTGAATAACTGAAAAACAACAAATGTTTAATATTTTAATTCATATAAATAACTATTACTATTAAGGACCTCCTACATGCCAACTACTATGTAGGTGCTTGAGATATAAAGACAAAATTTTAAAGAAGAGTTCTTGCCCTCTAGAAGCATATATTCTATGGTGTTACATATAACTTGAGTTCACAAATATTCAAGCTACAGATATCCTGGCCTCTGTTTTAGCAATGAGGGTAATATTTGAGTTTTAGAGCACTTGAAGTTCATGGAGACCAGATACAGCTAGCTCCTGATCAGTGTGGATAATGAATCCCTGCATTGATCACTTGTATGCGAGTGGGTGCTATTTGAAGTTAGAATTATGCACAATATTGCGATTGGTTCCAGTTTGAATAATATGACCACTTCAGGGTGATTCATTATTTGCACTAATCAGAACCTAAGCGTAATTTTACAAATAGGAATATAGCACAAATACTAATACTTATACTGCAGGTCTAGAAAGTTGAACATTTCTGTGTAAAATAAGAAGGAAAAAATCAGAGAGATGATCTCAGATCATATGATGGCTTAAAGACGTACAATCCTGGAGCAAACAGATAGTACTCCACAGAGCAATAGTAAGAGCTGGTAGTAGGTACATATCCCTGAACTTAGCTATTATCATTGATATCGGGTTACCTCTCTATGGAGGTTAGAAAATGGCTAAGATCTAAATGCAGAGCCAAAAGGTCCTCTGCATGTGATATCCATATGAACCTAATCAATGATATATCAACAAAGATGTGTCAAACAAATGGCTGAGTCATACCAATTTGTTTAGAGAAATGGAAGGCCTTATGACAACGGTATAAGACCCTGTCATTGCTATCAGAACCTATAGAAAGGTACCCAGATATGTTGACTGGTGTGGGTTTCACAAGAGAATTGTAGGCATTGCAACATATCACTATAGGTTGCAAACATTTAGCATTCATCAAATACTTAGATAGATATGATTGCAACAGAATTATATTCCAGAAACTCACTATCCTTCACAAAGCAGGATACAGCAAATCCCCATATCACAAATATAAAACCCAAAATATATCTGAGGATTCAGAAATAATCCTCACTGGCCCTGGAGCATCACTGAAGGTAAAAATGCTTCCCGCAATCACCTGGACATATCATTAAGCCATACAAATTTAGGAAGCAGTTCAGATAGATTTCTCTTTTTGAATGTCTCCCAAATCCATTCTCTCTCTGGTGCAGTCCCTCATCAATTTGTGCCTAGTTTATTGCAATAGCTTGCTAATTAGTCTCTCTTCCTTTACCTCTCCCCATTCTAATTCATCTTCCATTCAGCTGCTAAATCGATCTTCCTAAAATTCAGATCTGACCATATAATCTCTCCAGTCAATATGTTCCAGTGATACTCTGTCATCTCCAGGATCAAATATAAAATCCGATGCTTAGTTTTGGAAAGCTCTTTCCAATCTGACTCCCTCCTACCTTTCTAGTTGCTGACACCTTACTTCCCTCCATATAATCCACGATTCAGTGAAGCTGGACTCCTTGGCGTTCATCACATGACACTCCATCTCCCAGGTCCAGGAATTTTCACTGGTTGTCTCCCATGTCTGGAATATTTTCTCTCTTCACCTCTGCTTCCTGGCTTCTGTGGCTTCCTTTAAACCTCAGCTAAACTGCAAGAAACCTTCTCTGGTCTTTCTTAATGGTGGTTCCCTCCCTAATTTATCCTGCATATCTTTTGATACCTATTATGGCCATGTTTTCTCTACACATGAGATTGTGAGCTTTTTGAGAACAGGGACTAATATTCCCTTTCCTTGTTTCCCTAGTGCTTAGCACAAGGCCTGACACATAGTAGTTGTTGTTCAGTTGTTCAGTCATATATGAGTCTTTGTAACCTCATGGACCACACCACACCAATGCTATTCATGAGGTTTTCATAGCAAAGATCCTGTAGTGATTTGCTATTTCCCTCTCCAGTGGATTACAACAAACAGAGGTTGAATGATTTGCCCAGCATCACACACCTTGTAAATGTGTGAGGCCAGATTTAAATGCAGGTTTTCCTGACTCCAGGAACATAGTAGGTGCTTATAAATGCGTGTTGATTTGGCTTGACTTAAATAGCAAATAAAAATCCTCAGAATCTGCAAACCACATGGTATGAAAAGCTTTCAAAATGTAGAGACCAAACAGGAGAAATCAAAACCACATGGAGATGGAAGAAATGAGGATCCTGCCACCCCAATCACCCCAATCATCCTATCAGCTACTGAAATTATTCCATCACATTTTCTGTGAGCCTCTAGAAGATGCTCTTACATTCCCATACTTTCATTCAATTAGAGAAAGCAATCCTTATATTACTTCCTCAATAGTCTGTAGAATGTTAAAAATAGTTGGGTTGAGAATTGCTCTAGGATCATGTCTATCTGAACTCCATTAAATGTAAGATGAGAAGAGTGAGAAACTCCACAACTACCACAGCATCGATATTTTCATGGTACCCTAAGGTTTGTAAATGACTTCAGGTACATTATCTCAATTGTTCTTCAAAGCTATCCGCAAGGTAAGAGCTACAATTATCCCCTTTACAATTAGGAAAGATGACGACTAGGAAAATGAAGCTTGGAGTGAATGGTTAAGGAACAAAATCAAGGATGCACAGCTATAAGGTACATGATACATAATAAATAAATGATAAAGAAATACAAATTTCAAAACTCTGAAAAAGTAAAATTAACAGCTCTAATCTAAGAACTTATTTAACACCATCTCTAATTACCTTTTCCTGTCTTTATCAACAAATTCTCTCTCTGGTATTATGCATTATTAGTCTCTGATTCTTTCTCAAAGCTCTCCATTCCCTGGGCTACTATGAAGCTGGGCTCTCATTGCTATCCATTTCCCAGTTCCTTTCTTGTCTTTTTTTTTTATACTGGAGGTGGGGAGGAGACTTTTCACACTCCTTTCTTTCATTAAATGCTTATTTGTCTCAAGATTTTAGCCTTGGTCATCTTCTGTTCTCTCTTTTCCCTCTCTCCATCGATGATTTTATCCCTTCTCATGACTTCAACAATCATTTCTATGAAGATGACTCTCAAATCTTGATCTCTCCTTTTAATGTCTCCCCAGATCTCAAGTCCCACATTTCCATCTGCTTCTGACTTTATCATATTCTCCTAAAGAAACATCAAACTCAGCCTGTCTTTATACTATTTCCACCATACACATAGAAGAGACCCTATAAATACTAGTCGTCTTAATGCTGTCTATTAAATTATTTTTTCCCCTTTCAGATAGCAAATCAATGCTAATGATATCTATTACACAATTACCCTGATTAATCTCCCAATAGACACCATTATCTAAATCACTCTGCCTGGTATTAATTCACTGGCAGGGAATTTGCATCTTTAATTTTTTTTCATTAACTACAAACATATTTACATTTCCTTTCTAGATATTTAAATGTTAAACTCATTATATTAGTCCTCATTTCAGATATATTCAAATACATTAATTCAGTACCTAAATAATATTAGCACATTAATAATAACCCCTCATGGTCCAATAATTTGAACAAGTTATTGACTAATGTGCTATTGTGTGTTACCTCCCTTGTCATCAGGTTGTTCCCCCCCACACACACACACATACCTCCAAGGATATCAAGAAGGATGCAGATGTGGTATGATTCTGGTGGTTTTAAATCTTAGCACACTTGCAAACTTCAGATCAAGATTAATGACTTTTGCTACAAATGTAAAAGGCAAAATTGCTAGATTTATTTTGTTAATGACTTTTTAGGATGGAAATGGAGATTATCCACTGGCTAATTCCTAATTTCTGGTTAATTATAAGCAATGTGAATAGTAAGCACATTAAGTTCTGCTCATATGATTCGCAGTCCCAGGAATACTGGCTTGACTGCTGTCCCAGGTCACTACCTTTGTATCTCATGGCTGCCAACAACAGCTGATCAGGAAGTGGTGGCAACATACTTGATGAGAAGATGTTATTTTCTTCCTTCTGGTTTCTACGGAAGTGCAGATCTGCTGAAGTGATTCCAAAATCAAAGATAATATTGGACTTCCTCCTGTAAAAGAGGCAAAGAAAACATTTAAGGGTGCCAGGGTTTGGATTATTACAAATTTCCTTCTCTCCTCTTTGGACATGAACTCAAAATGAATGTTATTTATGTTCTCTTTGCAGGAGACAGTAAAAGACATCAGACTTCATTCCGGGATTACTTATTTATTTATTTGTTTGTTTACTTATTCATTCATTCATTCATTTGTTTGTTTATTCATTCATTCATTTATTCATTCATTTAATTTTCATTTATTTATTTGTTCATTCATTTACTTATTCATTTATCCATTTATCTATTCATTCATCTATTTGTCTATTTGTTTGTTTGTTTATTTATTTGTTCATTTGTTTATTTATTTGTTCATTTATTTATTTATTTATTGGCTAGGCAATGGGGTTAAGTGACTTGCCCAGAGTCACACAGCTAGTAAGTGTTATGTGTCCGAGGCTGAATTTGAACTCGGTACTCCTTAATTCAGGGCCAGTGCTCTATCCACTGCGCCACCTAGCTGCCCCCAGTCCCGGGATTTGAACCCAACTCTAGGGTCAGTGCCATACAGCACAAAGCCTTTCAGATAGCTTCACTAGATCGAAGGCAAACAAATACCTTGCTCTGTTTTACGATTCTTAGAGAGATTAAGTGACTTTCCCAATGTGCACAGCTCATAAGTGTCTGAGGTAAGGTTTGAGCCCATTTCTTCCTAATTCTAAGTCTTGAATTGTATGTTCGAAATATGCTGATCATATGACTATGGCCTTTAGCTTTCAGTATGTCAGTCAATCCTCCCACATTATAAATTATAGGATAGACATTGATTTTCCTTGATAGAGGGAATTTCCTCATCAGGAATCTCTGCACCAAGGGAATTAGAGGTATGGTCTAAATAACACTTTTTTTCTGGTGGTATCCTTTACTAACATGTACTAGATAATGCTTCTTGTATAATATGTGGTGGAGTGTACCCATAGCCCATATGCACCTGTCCATCAGTTCCTTTTCCTTAGCTTTCATTCCTTGGAGACTGAAGCATTTCATGAATTGCATTCATAACATGTCAACAGAACATTGCTATTGAAAAAAGTGGGTAATCATTTCAGGGAGAAGTGAGGGACCATTCAAAAGATAGTGCATTTTCTGCAGATAATCTACTTGACTATTGGCCACCCCTTCAAGCCCAATTCCAATGCAATCTCTGTGTCCTGACTAACAAACTCTATAGATTGTCCATTTAACTGCATCACATATTCTGGACAGTAGGAATTCTTTATGTACTTTGGTTTTTCCTCTGTGGTTAATTAGATTGCATCCTTTCTTAAAACACACATCAATATTCGGAGCTTGATGCAAGCAGAAAAATTCCCTGAGGACCATCTGGAGAAACTCACCATCTGTAGGAAATACATCTCCAATTGAGACTCTATATTGTTCTTCCTGACGGGTGGTGGCACATTATGTAGGTTTGTGGATGTTGGTATACACTGGCATATGTTGGGCAGGTAGATTATTTTCACAAAATACTTTTGTTTAGATGTAAAAGTAGAAGTTACTGATATTCCCTTGGTTATTTTTTAACAATAAAGTCAAACTTTCTTTTTCCTTACACAGTTAGTATCCTCCTTCTAATTTCTTAGTACTCTCTGATGGTGTCACTATCACAGCATACACCTCCTCCAGGTAGGTGTGTTCTAAGCCAACCAACTGAGTGCCATTTGCAATGCCTTTGGTGGTACTTCTGGAACTGGCATGTTAGAGTTCAATCTGGTAGATTCATTGTTCTATCATTTTTCATCTGTTTGTTGTCCTTCAGTTTCTGATCCTTGAGTTACTTAGTGATTTTTCCTAGGGGGGCTTCTTTTCCAATTTTCTTTAAACTTGTTATTTTTTCTTTCTCCTCTCTCATTGTTTTTAAAGCTATACAGCTCATAAGCTTCCACTTCAAATTTTATAAATGAATGTTTTAAATCAGCATTAAACTTGGTAGTTGGAAAGGATGAGGAACAAGGAAAGGAGAAGAAGAAGAAGAAGAAGAGGAAGAAGAAGAAGAAAAGAGAGAAAGAGAGAAGATGATGAAGTAGAAACAGAGAGAAAAGAAGAAGAGGAGGAGAGACAGAGAGAAAAAAGAAGAAAAAGAAGAGAGAAGGCAAAGAAGAGACAGACATAGAAAAGAAGAAGAAGAGGAGGAGGAGAGAGAGAAAATAAGAAGAGACAAAGAAGAAGGAGGAGGAGAGAGAGAGACAGAAAGAGAGAGAGACAGAGAGAGAGAGAGAGAGAGACAGAGAGAGAGAGAGAGAGACAGAGAGAGAGAGAGAGAGACAGAGACAGAGAGAGAGAGAGAGAGAGAGAGGAGAGAGAGAGAGAGAGAGAGAGAGAGGGAGAACCTTAGTCTCTTGTTCAGAATCTCTTGCCTCAGTCTCTTGCCACCAAACTCCTTCCTGGCCATGTCCAGACCATACCTCATACCCTCTGGCCATCCTTCTCCAAGCACCAGAGCTTGGACTTAGCCTATGGGATCATAGGCTCATATATCTAGAGCTCTAAGGGGCTTCAGTGTCTGTACTAGCAGCCCCATCATTTCGTAGATTTGGAAAGAGTCACTTTTATAAAGGATAATTTTCTTTTTAAAAAGGACATAAATAAATAAAGAAGTCTGATCTGTATTAGAAGATAGAAGGGTAGAAGAATATTACTCAAAGGAAAAAGGGAAAGAGCGCTGTATATATGAAGCTATGAAACATATATGAGACCCTTCCTAAGGATGGTTGAATCCTTATTGAGTTGATTGAATCCTGATTGAGTTAGAGGGGACATTAGGTAATAGTCTGATCTTGAAAGGTTCAGAGGAAGAAGAGACAGGTGGTTAGGGTTTAGGAAAGCCTCTTCTCTTTCTTTCTTTTCTCCTATCCTTCTCTCTTCCCTTAGAAATATCAGAATACCTGAGGTGGTCAAAAACAACCTCATTTCTATTTGTTTGTTAACTGTAGAACAATTAAAATTGCTCCAGTGGAGAAGACTCCCCTTTTTCATATGAAACTGCTATAAGGCAGGCGTTGCTTGGGTATTATTTGAACCCTGCCAGGAAGTAACCCACACATAAATCATGAATCCCAATATGGAGTTAATTCCCACTCACTCTAATTAGTGGAAGAAGTCAGATATTTCTAAAGGAGAGGGAATATGCCCATTTTCTGTGCCAGTTGCATTTCAAGAATAAACATTATAAAGGACTGTTTCCTTATGACTTGTGAACAATCTGTTCAAGGCATGAAAGAGGGAACATGGAGGATCCTTTGGGTTTCAATTTTCCAAAGTTTCCTTGCTAATAATATGTAGCCTTTGGGAAATAGACGAAAGTCTCAAGAAAGCAATGGACTGCATTGAATATTTGGGGGCAAAACAAGTATTTGAGACTCTAATAAAGAATATTCATGTTGTAGATTCAGGCTTTTCCTTATCTGGCATAGGTAATGCAGCCTTAATGATATACCTTAGAGGACATCTAAACCAGTCACATAGAATAGGTCACATAAAGCTTAGGTGGCTGGTCCAGAGAACCACCCTGTCACTGGGCACTTTATTGATTGGAAAGTCACCAGATTCCATCTCTTTTGTAATCACGATCTGAAAAATGGTTCATATGCGCTGATTTCTCCATTCTTCTGCAACTTGCTGTACAAATGGGATCATTCTAAAGCTGTCCTAAGTGGGAATCATTATGGCAGGTGCTATTTTAAAGCTTATAACAGAGATGAGTTTTCCCTTATCCTCCTCCATTTGTTGGTCTGAATGGTTCACGGGTATTAAATTTTAAAATCCAGATGTCTTGGGAAACGGCATTTAAAATACAACAGAAATTCTCTGTCAATCCTGTTGCCACCCAGCTGCCATGAGTGTCACCAATTTGCTTCTGCCTGAGGCCCTTATCATAGTGCTTTCTGGAAATAGCAAGGCAATACTTACCATCCCAAACTGTGACCTTTTTGGAATGTCATTATTCTGGAAAAACATGCTAATTGTGTTACACTGTAATTTCCATGCCCACCACTGTCCTGATCTCATTTTGTACACCTTTGTAAAATGGTTATCTCCCCAAAATTCTTAGAAAACCCCCCCGAAACATAATAGGAATAGCAGATGGGATAATTATGAGCCTGAGAGATCTGCTTTCTTGTTAGACTTCATCTAGGATTATGGTGCAGCGAAATTGTCTGCTGTCATCATATTAACTCTCATTTATGTAGTGTTTTCGGCTTTGCAAAGAACTTTATTCCTCATTGTTCCCATTTTGCAGATAATTTAAATGCTGTTGTAGAAAGTTAAGAAGCGGTGTGCAGTGCCGTCTCTTCAATGGCTCAGGTTCTGTACATACTTATTAGACTACACATGATTGTCGTCTGGTTTGCCTTTACTTCTTACTCCCATGCTCGTACAGCACCCCCACTGTCCCAGTGCGGTGCCGGGAGCACACTCAGACTTGCTGCCTACCCAACTTTGGCTCAGAAACACTCGCTTTGTTTTATTTTTTCTTTTAACTGATCCCAGCTGGGAGAATTGAGCACATGATGTCATAGTGACGCAAAAGATGTTTCCTCGAAATTGAATGAAAGGCATAGAAAGGAAGGGTCAAACACTGACTGCCCTTCTTCAACCTTTTTGCCAAATGACACACCTCCAAACACCTAAGGAGCCTACGCTGAGCACCCTCTTAGTGCCATTTTGTGTTAACGGGCTGATATCCACGTCGCAAAAGTTAGTAGGATGATGGGGAGACAGGAGGGAACACAAGTTTGTTTGGCCATTCTCTTGAATTTTTGTGCTGTCATGCCTCGGCATTTTGTGACAGGATAAAAAAGTATTAGAAACTTGCCTAGTAATTGAATCCTGGACCTCTTCTAAGCAGCAGGTGTGAGGCATAGGAGTCCTGTGCACATGGATTCCTGCTACTGGTGAGGGAAAAGTCTCTTGTTTTATGTAGCTGCAGGACAGGTTTTTGGCTCTGTTTGTAATAACCTTTTTTTCTTTTTCTGTAAATCTTTTTTTTTTTAATTTATGAAATAAAATAAGCATTTCCATAACACAGTACAATAAAAAAAGATGATTGTACATGAAACTACAAATCTATGATGTACAACTCACTATTCCCTTCAAATATACATTATCACGTCAGTTTATTTTTTCTTCCCTTCCGCCTCCTCCCTAGAGATGGCTACCATTGGACATACACACACACATACATATATACACATACATTGATACATATATATGTATACATATATATTTATGCTTATGTAAAATTGCATACATACTTCTATTTATTAATTCTTTCTCTGGATGTAGATAGTGTCTTTCTTCATATGTCCTTTCATCACCTTTCTTTGAAGATAATTTGTGCCTTGCCTCCCACCCGGTGGTGTACTGCTAACATTTGATTACAATTGAATATGTTCCCCAGTGAAAGAATCACATGATGTAGCCCCCAAGTTTATGAGGATGATGGTTCCCAAGAAGGACATTCCCCTACACACACACACACACACACACACACACACACACACTCACACACTCACACACATACATACACACACCACCCTATACATATAAATGACATACAAGCAATATTAGTTGAGTAGGGACAATTGGATATGAAGAAAATTGATAGTTTAAAATAGAATTTTTCAATCACTTACATGACTGATACAGATATGGCTTTTAGAAATGAACTGGTTTCCTTTCCAATTGACTGAGGTGCCCTTGAGGAGGGCTCTAAGCAGCCATGGCACCTAGCCGAAATGGCATGATTCTGAAGACCCATTTCCACAAAGACTGGCAAAGATGAGTTGCCACATGGTTTAACCAGCCAGCCAGGAAGATCAGAAGGTGAAAGTCCCGTCAAGCAAAACAATGCTTCTTGCCCTGCATCTGGCCCTATCCATCCTATTGTGTGGTGCCATACTGTCTGATACCACACCAACGTATGTGCTGGTAGAGGATTCAGGTTGGAAGAACTTAGGGTGGCCGGTATCCATAAAAAAGTGTCATGGACTTTTTCTGTGGACCCTCATCGCCTCATCATCATCTACAGATCTCCAGGCAAATGTGCAGTGGCTGGAAGAATATCGTTCCAAACGGATCCTTTGCCCAAGGAAACCATCTGCACCCAAGAAGGGAGACAGCTCTGCTGAAGAACTCAAGTTGGCAACCCAGCTTAGAGGACCAGTTATGCCCATCAGATACGTCTATGAGAAAGAGAAAGCTCGAGTCATCACTGAAGACAAGGAGAATTTCAAGGCATTTGCTAGTCTTCAAATGGCCCGGCCAATGCCCGTCTCCTTGGAATCTGGGCAAAATGAGCCAAGGAGGCTGCAGAGCAAGATGGGGAGAAGAAAAAGTAAACAGTCTCTGAGAATTTTCAATAAAATAATATGAAATAAAAAAAGAAATCAATGGAAACTTCTTCTTGGCCTAGAATATTTGCTCATCTGCTTCCATAAGCTTATCAATGATCCTACACTTATCTTCTGTTTTACCTTTGAATTGTTTGTGGTATATATATATATCAATCCAGATTACTCACAGCATTTGATTTTAATTGGAAAGGTATTGTACGTAGTCAACAAAGAAACAAAGAAACCTTTAACTTTAACTTTGTTAAATAGTTAAGCTGATAATGGCAGGACCAGGAGCTGTAGTTTCAAAAAAGTTTTTTTTTCAAAGAAATGTGCCTATGGAGGAGACCCTAAAAAGCAACAGAAAAGGGAAGACAAACAAAACCAGAGTTTTTAATTAAGCACACAGTAGGTGCTTAATAAATGATCATTGACTGAAAAAATTAAGTTTTAGCCTCTATTTTAGCCTTTGCTTTAAAATGGCACCCATCTTTTTTTTTCTTCCCATACTCTGTCCTTTAAAGCACATGTCTCAATCCATTTTATTTAGGAAGTTATTCCTTAAATAGCAAATTTAAAAGGCATTATCCTTGATATGTTTGGTTCCATGACATTTTTCAAGGGAAAACTCCTATCAGCAAGCAACTTCATCAAACTATGATTAAAAAAAAAAACCCTCCATCCACATTAAGAAGGAAAGCAAAGAATTTAAAAGTCTAAGATTGAAATGTTAATTCTTATATGTTTCTTTTTATCTCTGAAATATGTGTGAAATGGTAAAAAAATTCACTTCATCAAATCTGAAATGAGACTAATTTTTTTTTTGTTTCAATGAAATAAAATTGATTTAAAGGCACACACAGACATGGTTTGCTTTTCTTTTCATTTTATTGAATCACTTGTCGGGTGCTGGAATCCTTCCAAATATCCTTTGAGAATGTAATGAATGCAATTTTAATTTTTTCAGATCTTCCCCCGACTACTCTATATTTTTGGGAAGTCCTTTAGGATTCATGTTCGTGCGTAGAAGTGTTTTCTCTCTGTAAGTCAGTGGCTATTGGTTGTGTGGCTGGCTGCTGGTTGTATTGCTTGTTTAGAAGCATGTGATGTGACTGAAGATTTTTGTTTGTTTGTTTCACAGAAAAGCAAAAATTTCATACTGGTAGATGGAAATGAGCACAGCTAGAGTTGCCACATTTCCTATTCCAGTGAATCAAATCCTGTGGGAGATTGTTGCTGGATAGACATTTGCTACTGTTTTCTGCAAATGAGTTTTCTTTTTCTATCTCCTTTAGAAACTATTTCAAAGGAGCTAAAAATAGCTTTCCTTTTATGATGGGTAATAATCCATTATACATTGATCTTGATAATCAGACCTTGGCAGAATGCTTTGCCTAGACATCCTTTGGTCTTTTCCTGAAGTTTAGTAGAAAAATGGTCATTTTGTTACAGCCCACTAAATATAGCTATACCCTCAAATTCTGACAGTTAGACACTTTGTAATACACCACAACAAATGGAAATAGAGTCAAGGTCTATCCCAATGCAATGGCCTCTTTGAAAATGTTTTAGGGTATAGGGGTTGTTTGAAGCAACAACAAAGGAAACTATGCTCTCCCCATCCGCAAACAGATAATGACATTTGAAGTCAGAATTTGATCTTTCTTAATCATTGGCTTTTGCTCATGGGGGTCACAAAACCACATGATAGACGAGAAAGATCATCAGATCTGGCATCAGAGGATTTAATTTTGAATTCTGTTTTTTCTACATACTTCCTGACTGATGCAGGGCAAGGGATATAACCCCTCTGAGCCTCAATCAATCTGTAAAATGAGTGAATTAGACTGGATGATCTCTTGCAGTTTTGATTCTCTGCAGTTACCGAGGAAAGTTCTGAAACCATTTAATACCAGTGGTGACAAGAACACAGAATTCTTCTACCTTTATTTCCTGCTGCTTTGAAGAACTGCAAAGTTGTGATGAGTTACAGTAATTAGTACAAAGGACAAATTGGAGCATATATCTAAGTTATGGACAATGGCCAGAGAAGGGAATAAAACTAAAAATTTATTAATTATGATTTGATTTTTAATTCTGTTTTTAGAGTTAAATATTTGCTGATGTACGAAGACCTTGTACCAAGTTCAAATATATTTTAGCACATAGAAGACATTGAGATGTTCTTTTTTTGTGATGAAAAACTTCTGAAACTATATTTATGAAATGCACGTGGGTTTTCGTTTATTAACAATAATACTCAAGGTAGAAGATATTCACACACAAATAAATCTTAGCATTGCTAATTCTCAGTCCTAAGTCAGAAAGTAAGTATAACCCTCTATCTGCTCTTAAGTCCATCTAGAAAACCAGCCCATGTCAAATTGCATAGCCCATATGCAGAATGGCCAATATGACCTGCTGGTCTCAATTTCTCTGACTCCAACAACAACTTTTTCAGTGATGATGGCTTCACCTGGTTTCCACATCTACACATCTCACCAGCCCTTTAAGGACCCTGACCAACTATGAGTGCACCTACATTTGCATCAAGATGATGATGTCCAGTTGGACCTAGGCCTGGAATGTTCCTTAGTTGTCAGATGGACACCTGAAGCTGCATCGCATTGACTAGAAGGCCTAAGAGGAAGTAAATATTAGAAGACTGGTAGAATAATATGAGTAGAGACTAACCCAGGTGATTCCAAAGTAGGTCCCCTTCATGGCATGGGGCCTTTGCTTTGAGTTGACAGAAGTGCCGCTGATGGCAGGATTTCTATAGGATCATGGGATTGTAGATATAGAGTAATAAGGCAGTTACATGTTTTATTCCATCTATCCATTTATTCATTTACTCACTCATACAGGAAATAAATGTCGGAGTCAGGATATTTACCCAATGTCAAAATCAGGGTGTTTTCCACTGTACTGCAGTAAAGTATTGAGAAGGAAATAAGCCTGTGTTTAAGCCTGAATATCTGGCTGCTTAGAGGTCTTGTTCTCCTGAACGAGAATTATTAAACAGCAAAGCCATTCCTTCTAAAAACCATGTGTATACACTCAGGTGTGCGTGTGGCAAAGTTCACGTACTCTGACTACTACTTTTCATTCCTAGAGCTTAGAAGAAAAGGAGTCACCATCACTTTTAGAAATAAAATATTTCGGTATCTATTTGTACAAAAATGTCATATTAATCTTCCTAAAGCTTGGGTCTGTTTCTATTCTCCTACCCCATATCTTTCATTGATTCCCCACTGCCCTTCAGATAAAATCCAGACTCCCTAACACAGCGTTTAATAACTTTTACATTCTGGCTTCCAACGACTTGCTCAAGTTTATGTCCTATTATTCTCCATTATAGAGACTCCATATTCCAAGCAAAATAGGATACTTCTATTTGCTGATCTCAATATTTTGTGATTTCTTGTCTCCAATCACACGATTCATATAAGTAAAATATAGTCCTGCGTTATCTCTGTCCCACGATGTCCTTGTCTGTATTTAAGACTCCACTCAAGTGGCGCCTTCTGCATGAAAGTTTCTGTGCTTCCCACAGTTGGTTTGTCCTGCCCAATTTTCTTTGTATACTTGTATGTGGTCATATTGAATCTCTAATAGAATGCAAGCTTCCTGAGCCCAAGGATGGTGTCATTTTTGTCTTTATAGCCCTGGCACTGCGTTCCTTACAAGCCTATTGAATTGTTAAGAATGCAGAAAAGCTGGATTTAAGCTTATTGTCTTTACTAAAAATGATAACAATTTTAAAATGTTTTTATTTAGGTGAAAAAGTTTACATAAATCATGTCTCACTTTATTAACTCAATGTAAGGGTTTTTTTTTTTAATTTAAGCTCTCCATGTACCCATTAAAGATATTCTTAAGATGTTTTGATTAATGGAACAGCTAGCTGGCAAAATAGATAGAGCTCTGACCTTGGAGTCAAGAGAACCTGAGTTCAAATCGAGCCTCAGACACTTCACACTTACTAGCTGTGTGACCCTGGGCAAATCACTTAAACCTGATTGCCTCACCAAAAAAAGCTTTAATTAAAATATATAAATTGTTAAAATTAACTGTGCTTTTTAGCTCTAAATCAAACTTTTCTCTCCACGTGGATAGAAAAATTTGAAGATTTGCCTCTATTTCTTGTGACCAACTTATAAAATGTGAGTGTGAGCACAGAATAATGGGTGCCAATCAAGGTAGAGTTGTGAGGTCAATGGAAAAAACAATAGTAGGGAATGGGAACATCTACCATGGGCTGGGGCCAGCAATTAAGCAAATGTATAGTCAGTGGGGCAAGCATGCATAATAAACATGAGAGGAAGCCAGAAAGCAGCTTAGGATAAATCTCAGGATATTCACTAAACAGTGGCATTCATTACATTCAATTCAATTTCAGCAAAGATTTTTATTTAAAAATATTTGGCACTATCTATATCATTACATTTCCTGGTTGAGAGGAAGGAAGTCCACTCAATCTGGACCAAAGACACTCAGTTCTAATGATATCCATCAAAAACTGTTGACAAGTGTCATGGTGATATTGACTTTTTTTTGCATCAATTCCATCTTACTACATTCCTCATGCATAAGAGGAGGTGCTTAATAAATGCATGTAGCTTGACTGATTGATGAGAGATGTTTTGTTAGGAAAGACTTTTTTTATTGTCTACATTGTTTCAAATACAGCTAGAAGGTGAACTGACAGAAGAGGAAAATGACATGAAATTCTTTCCCCTGAAGAGATCATCTAAAAATACAGAGAAGTTCAGTCATTCCACAGCATCTCCTAGCTGAATAATTCAAAAGTCCCATTGCACGAGGCAAAATATCTCTCCGTGGAATCTTCAAAAACCTCTCCTTTTAAAAGAAGCACTTAGAATTAAAAGTTGCTAAGAGCCACAAAGCTCTTTGACGCAAATGATCAAGATGGCAGAAGGAAAGCTAAGTCAGAGATGAACATGGGCATCAGGGAAAACCACCAAGTAAAGGTCATAAAGGAAAATTACTAGGATGATTTCTGGCCTTTCTTTCTTTCTTTCTTTCTTTCTTTCTTTCTTTCTTTCTTTCTTTCTTTCTTTCTTTTTCTATCTTTCCCTTCCTTTCTTTCTTTGTTTCTTTCTTTTTCTTTCTTTCTCTTTCTTCTTTCTTTCTTCCTCCCTCTCTCTTTTTTCTTTCTTCCTCTCTCTTTTTCTTTCTTCCTTTCTTCTTTTTTGACAAGGGGCACTTTGGTGTTCTGCCGTAGAGAACATAATCTTAGCAGTCATAGCTTTTATTCTGATACAATTTATACCAGCCTGGGGCAAGTCACTAGAGGAAACTGTGACCCTTTGTGAGAAAAAACTTTAAAAAGCACCACTGATCTCAGTGTTAATTTGAACAGATGCACAGGCATAAAACAAAGGTTTTTGAGACAGGAGCCCCATCGGTGGAAATGCAAATGACTCCTGGGGTCTGCAGACCTATTTCTGTGTCCAGGAGCTGGAGTCGTGATGGAAGGGTGTGTGAATGGCTGCCTGTCATAGCATTCAGAGGGGGGTGGTTTAGAAGGTAGTTTATGTGGCAGAGCTTTGCCTGCAGAAAGGAAGGAAGAGTAGGAGGCAGGGAATGTGTGTGCAAAATGAAGAAAGTGTTCATTCAGAGCCTGGCACAGTTACAAAAGAGTCTAACATCCCCAGAGTGCAAAGGAAGAGAGGAAAGGATGAGTTCGCTTTGGTCCTCTCTGCACTAATGTTTGAGCTCAAGAAGCTTTCAAAAGTGTAGGGCAGAATGGGTGGGGGAGGGGGAGCCCTACCAATGAAAAATGACATCTTTCCGTGTGGAGTGATGGCTCCATTAGCTATTTGCTGGCTCCTGGTGTAGTGGGGAGGCTTTTTCTGGTATTAACTGGGTCATTTTGTATTTTTGAGTGTTACAGTATAACTATGTGGGAACTGATTGTCCCTGAAAATTTAGGCTTATTAGATGATATTACCTAACTGCCAAATTCTCCCTCCTTTTCTTCTTCCCTCCATCATTTTCTTCCTTCTTTTTTTCTTTCCTCTTTTTGTTCCTCCCTTTCTTCTTTTTTTCCCTCTCTCCCTCCCCTCCTTTCCTTTCTCCCTTCCTTCTTTGCTCCCTTCATTCTTACTTTTTTATTCTTCCCTCCTTCATCTCTCCATTCCTCCACCTTTTCCTCTCTCCCTTCCTCCCTCCATCTTTTCCTTTCTCTTTCCCTCCTTTTCTTCCTTTTTCCTTTCCTCCCTCCCTCCCTTCCTCTCCCTCTCTCTTCCTTTCTCCCTTTATTCCTTCCTGCTACTTTTATCTTTCCTCCCTCCCACTCTTCCTTCCTTCCTTCTTTCTTCCCTCCCTTCCTCTCTCCTTCTAGTTCTCCTTCTCTCCCTTTCTTCCTCCCTCACATCCTCCCTCCCTTTCTCTCTCTCTTCTTCCTTCCCTTTCATCCCTGTATCTTTTTTATTCCTTCCTCCATTTCTTTCTCCTTTCTTTTCTTCCTCCCTTTCTTCTTTCCTCTCTGCCTTCTTTCCTTTTTTCTTCCTCCCTTCCTCTCTCCTTCATCTCTGCATTCCTTCACCTTTTCCTCTCTTCCTTCCTCCCTCCCTTTCTTCTTTCTCCTTTCCTTTTTTCTCTTTCCTCCCTTTGTCCCTCCTTCTTTTCCTTCCTCCTCCCCTCCCTTCCTTTCTTCCTCCCTGACTTCCTTCTTCTCCCTCTCTTTTCCTTCCTCCCTTTATTCCTTCCCTCTACCTTTATCTTTCCTCTCTCCCTCCCTCATCTTTTTTTTTTTTGCTTTTAGGCAATTGGGGTTAAGTGACTTGCCCAGGGTCACACAGCTAGTCAGTGTCAAGCTGCCCCCCTCATTTCTTTCTTCCTTATTTCTTCCCTCCCTTCCTTCCTCCCTTTTTCCCTCCCTCCTCTCTCTGTTCCTTCATCTATTTCTCCCTCCCTCTCTTCCTTCCTTCTTCCCTCCCATCCTTTCTCCTTCCTCTTTCTCTTCCTCCCTCCCTTCCTTCCCTCTACTTTTTTATTCTTCCCTCTCTTCCTTTCTCTTTTCTTCTTTCCCTCCTCCCTTCCTTCCTCTCTTCCTCTCCTTCCCTTTCCTTTTCTTCATCTATTCCTCCCTCCCTCATTTTCTTCTTTCCCTCCCTCACTCCCTCATTCCCTCCCTTCCTCCTTCCTTCTTCCTTCCTTCTTTTCTCCTTTTTCACCTCCTTTCCTCCTCCCTCTCAGTGACAGTACTAGAGTTGTGTTTAATCACTTAACATGAGGTTGATTTTACAAATAATATTTATTACACAAATATAATAAGAAAAAATGTATAGACACATCAGGAACATAATCTTCCTAATAACAGCTCATCCTTGGGTGAGAAAGGAGTGGTAAAATAGGTTCAAAATTTAGCCCAGTTCTTACATAGCATTAGTCTAATACAGTTCACCTTCAAAGGTGGCATCATCGCTGAAAAGTCCTTCTTCTGGGCTGGGGTCCTAAAGGTCACTGTCAAAGATCAGTCTTTCTTCTTTAAGGTCTTGATGGTGGGCTAACTGAAACATCTTCCTTGTGTTCTGACTCCCCAATGTCTGTGAATCACACTACTGACCTTGACTGCAGACTCTGCTGCAAGCACTTAGATGGGAAGAGAAGAAACAGAAAGACAAAGGAGAACCCATCTCTCATGGGGCATATGTCCTAAACAGAGCAGACCCCATGGTCTTTCCCCTTACAACATTTTTCTCTCACTAAACACTGTGAGTGAAGGAGTCACCTTGTTCCTCCAGATGTGAATGCATCAAAGTGGTAGCTGAAGCTGACTCTGGCCTTTTTTTAGGTGCCAACAGTCCTTGTTACACAGGCAGCAGAAAAAGTCTCCTCTTAACCATGTGGTAAGCCAAGAAGACCCAGGTGCACAATGTCCTCTCATGTTCTAGTTTCTTCAAAGCTCTTCCCTCACATATCATGATTCTCCAGGAAGTAATCCCCAAATGTTTGGAGATTCCTCCTTAGCAATCTTATGGAGTCTGTACATGCTCCAGAAACCCAATAAAGTTTAAAGTATTTTTTTTTCATAATGGTCAGTTAGCATTTATTAAACACCTACTGTGTGTCAGGCACCTTGCTAATCTCAAAGAATATAAAGAAAGATATCTAGATAATGCAATATAGGGAGTCAAGAACTGCACTTGGAGTAGGAAGATATGAGTTCAGATCTAGCCTCAGACACTTCCTAACTGTGGCTATAGGCAAATCACTTAACCATCCTCAGGCTCAACTTCCTTATCTCAAAAGTAACACCTACCTTCCAGAACTGCTGTAAGCATCAAATGAAATACTGTATGTGTAGCATTTTGCAAGCCTTAAAATGTTATATTAATGCTAGCTCTTATTATTATAGACAATATCTGATGCCACTTCTTGTATGTAAATCATCTTTGGTAATATGTTACAACTTACTCTCATCACAAGTCCCAGCTCTCAAGGAGTTCACAGTCTAATGGGGGACATAACATACCACCAATTACAGAAAGACAAACTTTACATAGGCCACATTGAAAGGAAGGCATTAAGATTAAGCACTGGGAGAAATAATCCAACCATTTTGGAGAGCAATTTGGAACTATACCCAAAGAGCATAAAAATGTACATACCCTTTCACCCAGCAATATCACTTCTAAGGCTATATCCCAAAGAGATCACACAAATGGGCAAAGAACCCATATGTACAAAAATATTCATAGCAGCTCTTTTAGTGGTGGCAAAGAATTGGAAATTGAGAGGATGCCCATCAACTGGGGAATGGCTGAGCAAGTTGTGGTATATGAATGTAATGGAATACTATTGTGCTATAAGAAATAATGAGCAGGCGGACTTCAGAAAAACCTGGAAAGACTTGTATGGTCTGATGCTGAGTGAAGTGAGCAGAACCAAGAGAATGTTGTACACAATAACAGCCACATTGTACAATGACTAATATCAACAAACTTAATCCTTCCCAGCAATACAAGGATCTAAGACATCTCCAAAGGCCTCATGATGGAAAATGCTATGCACATCCAAAGAAAGAACTATGGAATTTGAAAGCGTACTATTTGCTATTTTTTTCTCTTCTGTTGAGTTTTGTTTCCTCTTTCTGTTTCCTCTTTCTCCTATTGGTTCTAATTCTTACTTACAACATCACGAATGTGAAAATATATTTAATAGGAATGTATATGTATAGCCTATATCAGATTGTGCACTGTCTTGGGGAGGGTGGTGGGGAGGAAGGTGGAGAAAAATTTTAAACTCAAAAGCATATGGAAGTGACTGTTGATAAATCAAAATAAATTAATAAAAAAAGAAAATAAAGACATCATTGCATGTAAAAATAAAAAGATTAAGCACTGGGAAAGACTTCTGGCAGAATTTGGATGTTAGCTGAGACTTCAACAGCGTGATATCATAGATTTGGTTGAAGAAAGAAGAGATAGATCATTCTGGAGCCAAAATCATAGTAGAGATCAGTGTGGGGGCACTATGGAGAAGAGGCTTTAGGAAAATGAAGAGACACACAGAATTTATTTTAAGTTTGCCTTTTAGTCACCCCCTGAGGATGTGCGGCCAACATCTTCACACCTTCTGGAAGCCCAACTTCCACCCAACAAAGAAGCACAAGGTACAATTCTGGATCCAAAGCAATAGAACTTCAATGGAACAAGAATGCCAGTAAGTGTTTTAGGAAGACAGAGGATTGGAGCTCACCGTGGAGAGGGCTGATCAAGGAAGGCTTCCTGGAGGTGTTGACTTGAGCTTAGTTTAGAAGAGGGAGAAGGTGTTAAGACTGTTAGAGAGGAGAAAGAAAGGATTGGCAAGGGAACAGTGCATGCAAAGGGGTCAACATGGAAATGAGGAAATGCTAGCAAGTTAACCCAGAGTAATAGGGCAGGAATGTTCATAGAAGGTAGCAGTGAGAGATGCAGTAAAAGATTATTAAAGAGTTTTTGCTTGTTTGTGGTTTTGTGAAAGGCTTTGAATAATTGGCAATAAGAACAAAATGATGGCCTCCTAGACAGGAGCTGACAGAGTTCAGATCAAACACACAATGACCATTTATTAAGTTCTTAATGAGTGCCAGGGACTGTTCTAGAGACTGGGGATGCAATACAACTGTGAAGCAATCTGTGCCCTCAAGTGGCTCCCAATGTAGTGAGGAAAGAAAACATGTACATATATATGTATAGTCACAGTGTGGGAAGGGGTCTAAGAAAGGCTTCATTCAGAAAGTAGACCTTGAATTGAGCCTTGAAGTAAGCTCAGGACTCTCCAAGATAGAGACAGTTAGATGGCATAGTGGATAGTGCACTGGACCTACAGTCAGGTAGACCTGGGTTCAAATTTGGCCTCTGATACTTACTAGCTGTGTGGACTGAGAAGGCACTTAACCTCTGCTTAGCTCAGTTTAATTAAATTTAAAAATAATAATACTTATCTCCCAAGGTTATTGAAAGAATCCAATGTGACAAAACCTATAAAACACTTAGCATAATTTCTATCACATATCAGATGCAGGATAAATGCTTCATTTCCTTTCTTCCAGACATAGAGAAAAGAGATGGAATGTTATGTGTGAGGACCAAAACCAGGCCAGTGGATGTGGGTAGGATGATGTCAGGTTGTGAAGAGTTTCAAATAACAAATAAAAGAGAGTCTTCCTCACCTACATTGTATGAATTTAGTGAAGTCTCCTCCCCCCTACGCATCATTTTCTTCCTTTACAAAATGAAGGAAGGGTCGGTCTAGGTGAAGAGTTCCTAACCCAGGGTTCATGGACTTTCAGGACATTTTTGTATAGATTTCAAGAAGTCATTGAATTTGGGTGGGAAAAAAAATCACCTTTGTTTTGATGTAATCAATTTCCTTTATAATTATATGTTTTTATTTTATGTATTTAATGACCTTATTCTGAGAAAGGGTCTATAGACTTCACCAAACTGTCAAAGAAGGGTATGATAAATTTTTTAAAAAGGGTAAGAATGTCTGGTCGAGATAACTGATAAAGCCTATCCCCCTCAAATATTCTAAGATTCTATGAGGTCCCAGCTCCAAAATTCCAATATGCCAAAGGGTAGTTAGGAGTAGGCCATGTATCTCTGCGCGTGTTCTTGTGAGCAGTACAAAGCTGTAGGTTCTGAAGAAGCAGGAGTAGTAAAGGACAATGAGGGTGTCCAAAGGCATCTTTCACATTCCCTGTGCCAGATGTTTGCATGGTATTAGTCACTTCCATTATGGCAGGCCAAACAAAGATTAACAGTATTTTACTTTTCCTATCAGTTTAGAGAATTCTTATTTCAATGAAGTGATGTGTGTTTGCCCAGAATGCATATTAACTGAATCTCTCTGCATGAAGCCCAGTAAAGAAACCATAGGTACATACTTCCTTGGTGAATAGAATGGCTGTTAAGACTTATTAAGTCCTATTTAGTTATTCCCTGGAGAAATATTGGAGGAAAATAGCTCCATTGAGTACCTAGGTATATTCAGCATTTCACTAGTATGCAGGCATATACCAATGTAGATAATTATAACCTAAGACACACTATATGGAAGATACATGTATTTTGAACATTCACACCTCACAAAGAATGGACCAGCTTATTGAAATGCATATTTTGTTTCAATAAAGCCCTGTTTATTTTTCAAACCAGGCACACATTTCTATATTAGAAATTCCCATTTTTATAAGCATATTTTAGAAACCCATAAAAAATGATCCATCGGTACATATGTCTTTCACAAAATCTACATATGGCCAATTAACTTAAGTGGTGGAATGAATTAATCGAGTTCTGGGCCTTAAATTCTGAAGAAGTGAGTTCAAAATAAGTCTTGCATTCTTCCCAACTGTGTGATTCTAGACAAGTCACTTTGTCTCAATTTCGTCAACTATAAAAAAGGGAAAATAAATAATATCCCCTACCTCTTAGATATTATTCCTGTTATTGAAGAAGTATGAAACTAGTCCTGTCCTTATACCTAAAAACAACCAATTAACCATTTGTTAAAGATTCTTCAAATTTCTAATCAGGAAGGGAAGTTAATTGTATCTCAAAATCACTTCCTGAAGGAGTACATTTTACAGATAAGAAAAACAGTTTCCCACACCAACTGTGACAAGTTGGCTTCACAACATGGCAAGTGCCTAGGCAAATGTCTTTCAAAAAAATAAAGGGAACGTTAATCTGTCTTTCACCTAACTCACCTCTGTAATGAAGAGAGTTCTGGATAGCTTTGCAGCCTGTTAATAAAACTGAAGAAAGGCAGGCAACTTTCTGAGTACAGACTAAAGAAGTTGTAACTCAACAGGAAGGCATAAAGGATGAGTATTATAATTTTCTTAATATTTTCCTTTTAACTCACTCCACCATATGGGCCCTTGCAGAAATGGATACACTTTGCCTGATTTGCTGTCTATTGCTGACCCTTTCTGGTACTCTCTGAAATGGCATATATTTCTTCCTGAGATAGAGAGAGAGAGAGAGAGAGAGAGAGAGAGAGAGAGAGAGAGAGAGAGAGAGAGAGAGAGAGAGAGATGCCCTATTTTAATTGGAGGAATGGTCATCGGCTGTATTCATGTACAATTTCCATTAGCTTCTTACTCAATTTGGAAAAGTGATGGACCTTAATAGGCATCTGAAGTCTTAAAATCACCATTTAATACTGGAATGGCAGAGGAGAGGAACAGCACTGCAATCCAACAAGCATTTATTAGGTACCTGCTGTGTATAAGATTCTGTACTTGGTGCTAGGGATATTTTGGTAGACCTGTGGTGTTTCTACAAATGTATTACATATAATCTCAACTGTACTTTTAAAACTACACAGAATCTTCAAATTCTTTCCTAATTGGCTCAACAGTCCCCACAGTGGCTACTCCATAGCTTCTCCCTCTGTTTGGGCCTCCTAAGGCACCTTTTCCTACCTCCCTTCGGGTACCTTTGCACTTTACTAAAGAAGCAGGAGCTATTTCATGGGAACCCTTTTGTCTTGACCACTTTACACCTCAAAACCACTCTATTTCTTCTTTCATCATGACTTTTGCACGATAAAGTGCAACTTATTCTATTTTCCCCCAAACCTATCCTGCAAAGTTGTCTATTGCTTTTGAAGGAATCACCATCGTTCTTCCAAGTCCCCAACTTAGGGGTCATCCTTGTCTCTTCCAACACCCTCATGCTTCATATCTAACCAGTTGCCAAATCTTGTCAATCCTACATCCACATCTTTAGGATTTGGTCCCTTCTCCCCCCTTACAGAAACCTTTTCCTCATCACCTTTCACCTGAACTTTACAAAAGTTCCCAAACTGGTCTCCCTGTCTCATATCTCTCCCCTGTTCTTTTAGTTCACATAATTGACAAATTAATCTTCCTATAACAGATCTAATCTTGCCACCCTCTTAATCCATACTCAAAAAAGGCTCCCTATTGCCGCTAGGTGTGGTAAAATGCAACATTCTCAACCTGGTATTTAAAACCTTTCATAAAGTGTCTTCCACCTTCCTTGCTATTCCAGCTTCTCCCCACACTTTCTCTGTTCCAATCAAATGGGCCTGATCATCATTCCTTTATCTAGCACTCAATCACCTGTTTCTGTCTCTTTGCGCAGAAGTCCTCCACAGCTAGGACTCATTCCCTCCTCACTTCTACTTCTTAGAATCGTTAGTTTCCTCTGAAGCACCACTTAGATGCCACCTCCTACAAGAAGCTTTTCCTGATTCTGCCTCCCACATCAGTTATTCACGTTGCCTCCTTCTTGAAATTATTTGATAAAGTCTTGTATATAGCTGGGAACTACTCCTTTTATATCCCTGCTGTCTCTGCCTTTTCAAGGCTGGCAGTGTTTTGTTTTCATATTTGTAACCATAGCACTAACACAGTGCCTTGCTAGGACTCAGCTCATTCAGCTGTATCTCCCCCTCTGGAGCTCCGCTGATCTCATCAGGGAGGGCCTCATTAGGCCCAATAGATGGAGGCCACTTTGAATTATGCTTCATTTTACTATTCAGCCATCTTTTCACCAGCTGCTTGGCCAGCAGGTGCAGAAGCCATACCCTGGTTGACTGAATCCTTTTAGCTTCAGGACACCTGCCTGCTCTGGTCCTGCTTTCTAACTTTCAAACTATAGTAAAAATCAGTGCTGCCATTAGTAATGGAAAGGGTGTGGCAATTTACTCTCTCATAATTCTATTCACCATTCTGTCATTTTCTAAACCAAAATACTCCTCCCTGACCATTATTTCCTATATATATTATCTCTCCCTTTGGAAAATAAGTCTCCTGAGGGTAGGGAGTCAAAAAACTTGAAATATCTTGAAATTAGAGACTTGGTTTCTAGTTGAAACTAGAGCTACAGAATCCAAGATTTATGAGCAATATGTATGCAAAAATTAAATCCCATAGTTCATAATTTATATTGCTGTTTCTATGGTTTATAGGACTTTAAATTCTTTGGAAAGAGAAGCATGATACTTATAAGGGCTTGCAAGAAGTGGTCTGGCATTAATATTGTATATGATTGTTATGTTTTTGCATCATCTAAAATGTTTAATGCATTTTGTTTATGATAAAATTTGATTATAGCAGATGACTTCTTCTTTCCCTGAGAAAGAGAATTCCTATTTTGCTTCATATGAAATTTTAAATGCTCCTTTGCAGTGTATTGGGCTTTGAGCAGATTCAGGGACTGATATCATGGCAGTTATCTCTTATAAGACCTTATTGACTCCTCTCCATTGGAATCAAGATGACACCAAGGAGCCAAACTATGTTCCATATTTGAAAGTAAAGAAAAGAGTGCCCTGGGAGAGGAGCGGTCAGAGTTAGTGTGCCAGGGCTGAAAGGCAGAAGACACAGATTCCCATCTCAGTTCTACTGTAAACTCGCCATGGTAACTTGGCCAAATCATTTAACCTCTCTGAACCACAGTCTCCTTATCTGCAACATGAGAAACTTAGATTAGACCACTTTTATTTTTTTAAATTTTTTTTTTTAGGCAGTTGGGTTAAGTGACTTGCCCAGGGTCACACAGCTAGTAAGAGTCAAGTGTTTGGTCTGATGCTGGATTTGAACTCAGGTCCTCCTGACTTCAGGGCCAGTGCTCTATCCACTGCACCACCTAGCTGCCCCTGACTAGACCATTTTTAGCAGGCCATTTCAGGTCTAAAATTATTATTTCATTGACCACAATTGATTGAGCTTAAAATATACTAAAAAAAATAGCTTTTTAAGGGCTACATTTCATGATCCATTTGATTAGATATTTGAGTTGGTTGCCGAGAGGATCCTAAGGTTTCCTATAGTCATTATTTATATCTTCTCACAGAAAATATAAAGAATTTTTGAAGAAAGATTTAGAGCAAGTGCCGGGCACTCTTTATAGGTAAAACAAAAACAAAACAAAACAAAAAAAGGATTCTTGAGGGCATGGAACCAAATTTATTATGATATATATCTATATACAAAATATATATATAATTTTTTCCTGCTAGACGCACAAAATCACAAAAACAAGTGTGAAAAGTACTTTAAACACCTATACTTCCAAAAAGGGTATAGAGAGATGGTGCCTATAGTCAGGAAGAATTCAAATCCAGCCTCAGATACTTAAAGCTGTGTGACCCTAGCCAAGTCACTTTAACCCTGTTTTCCTGTTTCCTCATCTATAGAATGAGCTGGAGGAGGAAATGGCAAACCCCTGTGATATCTTAGCCAAGAAAACCCCAAAAGGGATCATGAAGAATCAGACATGGCTGAAAAACAAAAACAAAGTAAACGACAACAACTTCTGAAAGGAAGGCAGGGTTGGTTCTTTCACATGGTTGTACTTCTCCAAGGTGCTGATCTTAAGTGACTATTTTCAGGTATCACAAGGTATGTCCAAATTAGTATCCTCTGAGAAAATACCAGCACAGATGTAAAATGGCAAACAGGAATTGCTGGGAGTTTTTTTTCCTCTCTTTAAAATGCAACTCACTCATTGGTTCTGTTTGGAACAGAAGAGAAGGAGTACTTGCCAGTTTTTTCCTTGCTTAGCACATTTGGTGTGCAGCATGTGAAATAACCCAGGGAGGAAAGGATTTCACTTTTCTCCATGCTAGATGCTTCTCATTTTTCTGCTCTCTGAAAATGTTTGGCTTTGGAAACAGCCAGTCCAGCCTATTTTCCTGTGAGGCCAGAATCAATCTCTGAGTAGGCATTAATGTGCACCTTTGTGTGTGTTCTCCATCCTAGCTTGGATTTAGAGCTTTCAGAGAACATCCAGGTGTTTTCTTTTTCTTTTTTCAGAATAGACTCAGAACATTGATTTGCACCTTTCTTTCTGGTTTCTACTTTCATTGTCAGAAAACAGTGGATCCGGATGCCATTCACGAAGTCCCAGAAGGCTCTGTTGCAGGCTTTTTCTTATGTGAAAGTACAGTCGTTTCATATTAGTCTCTCTGGCGGCCTTATTTTTTTTTCATTCTTTGGTTTCACCAGTGTTCTATTTTATACTTCTTGTTTCTTTTGCCTCCCATGTATATTTTTCCTTAATTATTTGATAGTCGATGTAGTCACAAAGTTCTATGGAGCACAGACAGCCAGCAGATTGTCAATTTTCTGTTTTTATATTCGTTTTTGTACTTACTAGCACAATAGGCATCTCCCTTGCTGTGTCTCCCTTTCTTTATCTCCAATGTGAGGGTTAGAAACACAAAACTGCCCATGTTTATACTCTACTGCGAGAGGAAGGAATCTGTTTTTGTTTTCTCTCTCTCTCTGGCACTTTTAAATTTCTTTTCTATGAGAAAAGTGTTAGAGAAGGGCATCCTCTTTTGATATTTGTTTATTAGGCCTTGTAACAGAAGACCCTTATCAGATATTTCCTTCTCACTCAAAGAAAGCAATATTTGACTTTCAGTTTCAGGAATTAATAAATTTCTCATATGAATCTCAAATTCTAGAGAATGCCATATTAATATGCAAATCACATCCTGATCAGGGATGGCAGAATTTAGATACTAAGACAACCAAATGCTTTACTAAATTCAGTGAGTCCTTATTATGCTTTTTCGGACTCTGGCAGACTGCACTTAAGGTGACTTTCAGTTCAGAATCAAATAAGTACTTATACATAATTCCATTCTCCTTTACTACTCTTCCTTAAGGAGACTATCTCAGCACACCACATTGAGAGTTTCAAGGTTCACATCAATTGATGCCATCAATAAACAAACTTGGCTTTGTTCTAAATTTCCATAAGCTTTGGGATGAAAAGTCAGTAAGGGAATGGTCTGCTTGTGAAGACCCCTTGAAAATTGCTTGTGAACATTTGTCCATTGAAAATATATTAATAGTCATAATTATAGTATAAAGCTACTATATTTTTTTTCTCCTATGTCGAAGATTAATTTGAGATGATAAACAATAGCTGTAGGGTTTTACATCTTTTATTAATAAATGCCTTTTAACTCCCCTGGCATCCAGTGATTGTTGTATTTACATTAAGAAGAGATTATAAAGGTTTTTATGGTCAATACTATTAAAGATTTACAATGCTGACTGCTTGATAGAGGTTTTGGGGATTCTCCCCAACTTATAAACATATGACTTATTTACAACTGATTGGTATAAATGAGTGGCAAGAAGGGTTCTAGAGTCCAGCTATACCTCCTCATTTCCAATGATATTACCATTTGTTCCCTGATACATGCTATCTAGGGAATAATTAACTCAGTGAGTTATTTTCCCTTATGTACATTTGTATAGACCTAGCTTTTCTTATGTAAATACAGAACTTTAAATCTCTCTCCCTGTTTTTGAGAAGCAGAGAACCATGGATGTAAAATGTTGCATATACAATCAGGCCAAGTTGCTGAGTATTGGATGATTTTGCTTTGTTGGGTGGGTGGGGGAGGCCTGCTAGGAATGGGGGTCTTAAATGACCATGACATAAAAAAGTTTCATTTTTTTAACCTGATTAATCTTTTAGGGACAAGGATAGAAATTGGACCAGTGATTTTATTACTGCAAAAGATTCTCTAGGAGAGGGAACTTCCTCAACAAATGTAGATTGCTATATTATTTGCATTTTATAGTCTAAAGAGGGTCCCAGAGGACTGAGTCAGTAAAGACTTGCCCAAGGTCACAGAGCCTGTACTTGTCAGAGGTGGGATTTGAACCTGGGTCTCCCAAACTTCAAGGCTTGTTCTCTACCCACTACCCAAACTATCCCTTGCCTGATGTTTCGCTGTTTATATATCACTTGATAATAGTGAGGTCCTAATTAGAGCTAAATAGCAATAATTGATTGGAGATTCAGTCAGTGACGTTTGGTGACCGCTTTATGCAGCGTCTGCAACATTAGGAATAAATAGGAAAACAACTATATGGCTCAGTGCTGAGCCTGGAGTCAAGAAGACCTGATATCAAATGTGGCAGGCCACATTTACTAGCTGTGTGATCCTGGGCAAGTCACTTAACCTCTGTTTGCTTTAATCTACTGGAGAAGAAAATGAATTTAGGGTTAATTTATTTTAGGGTTAGGGTTAATTAATTTAATTTAGGGTTAGGGTTAGGTAATTTAGGGGTAAACCACTCCAGTATCTTTGCCAAGAAAACCCCACAAATGGTAATGGTGAACTACGGTCCATGGGGTTTCAAAACTTTGGACATGAATGAACAACAATGGAGCAGGCAGAGGGGAGTGGGGAAG
The DNA here is from genome assembly GCF_003287225.1 of Phascolarctos cinereus. Taxonomy (NCBI): domain Eukaryota; kingdom Metazoa; phylum Chordata; class Mammalia; order Diprotodontia; family Phascolarctidae; genus Phascolarctos; species Phascolarctos cinereus. The sequence continues at coordinate 14,355,441 of NW_027556180.1, forward strand.
ATTTACTCAGGCAAGGGATTCTTGGGATTGGAATGTGGCAGGTGAAGAGAATGAAGGGCTCAGGGTCATACTTAAGCTCTTATTGGCATCACTATTGGTGCCCTTGTTAGGAATAGTACTCATATGAGAGGCAGTGTAATTCATTGAAAGCACACTGAATTTGGAAGGAAATTAGTGTTGGAAGAAAGGAGAAGATGTTCCTTCATTTTAATATCTCCTTAACTCTTACTCCACAGATATACACAAGTACGTGCATATGTATATGTACAGAAATGCATTGGCTGTGTATTTGTGCTATGTGTACGTATTGGGTTTGCAGTATGAAGAATACATATATTGCCCATAATACATTTGTATATGTAAGTGTAGGCATAATGGACAGAGACAATACAAATAAGATTTAAGTGTCCAGAAGTCAACACCATTTATTATGCACTTTCTATGGACGAGGCACTGTGCTAAGTTGTGGGAACACAAACAAACACAGAAACACAGAAGCTCCCTGCCCTCAAGGAGCTTAGAATCTAATGGGGGTAGGAGATATAGTACACAAAGAGGAGTTGAAAAGGAAGGGAGAAGGAGGTGAAAATATCCAGCTCAAGGGCTTGGAGAGAAAGTCCTGAATATCAGAAGAGCAGCTTGGGAAGGAAGGAAGGAAGGAAGGAAGGAAGGAAGGAAGGAAGGAAGGAAGGAAGGAAGGAAGGAAGGAAGGAAGGAAGGAAGGAAGGATGAAGGAGCCTTTCTCTTTGTCCAGCAATATCCCCTTGCCGCATTTCCTCTCACTAACAACAATAATAATGATAATAATGATTTGTTTCTGCCCTTGAACTCTTCACTTTCTTGACCCACCTCTGTCCTAGAACTTCTAAGTCCCAGCCCTGCATAATCCCCATCATCTCCCTTCTCCACATCTACTCCTCAGTTTCTCATCACTGCATGAATCAGGCACTGAACCTTAATGCCTGGATCTATAATTTACTTATCATTTAACCACAACTATGACATTTATCTTTTCATTCGTTGCAACAAGGCAATCCTTTTCTATAGCCTGTCTTTCTACCCCATTCATTCCTTATCATTTTTCCTATAATGGCTCTCAGAGTACATTTCCCTGAGCCCCGGGCTCCAGCCATCTCTTAGGATAGGATCTTACCTCCTACTTTCCTGGTAACCACTCTTTTATGGAGTCCCAGGTAACTGTTCCTCAATAATCTCAACCTCTCTCTTTATTGACATCCAGCTCTCTGCTCCTGTCTCAGGGTTACTAAGACTAACTCCTCCACCGTAGCCTTAGGAACCATTTCCTTCCACTTCTCCAGGGCACTGCTCAATCTAGCATCCCTGCAGCTTCCTCCATCAATAGTATTTCCTGTTTCTTTATGATTAAAACCCTCATCCTTAAAAGAGTCAAATAAAGGAAAAATAAAAAGCCTTTCTCTTCATACTATAAACTTCCTCCCTTTCACAGCAAAAAAAAAAAAAGACTCAAGTTTTGTGGCCGCATGTCTTCATCACAAACATACTCTTTGATTCCTTGGTACCTGTCATTCAGCAGCCAAAGCATTCATTCTATTGAAACCTCTCTTTCTCCCATATCCAAAGACCACCCTACTCAAAAATCCAGTGGCCTTGGGGAAACGCTTAATCTCCTTCATTTCTGGCCTGTATTTTATGCTGCCAAACCACCTCTCCTTCTGCATATTCATACAGTCCTTGTCTTCATAGTCATTGTTCTGTCCTGTGTCTCCTACCCTTCTAAGGGAAGGTATCTTTTGAAGCTCTGTTTTAGACAATCTTCCTTTTCCTCTCTAGGTTCCTTCTTTTCTTGTTCTCATGTTTCCATGGCTTCAATTATTATCTCTGTGTGTATCGTGCACAAATCCGCATTACTAACTCTAATAGATCCCAAAGACTCCAATAGCAACCATATGACATTGCTAAATATCTCCCTGAATCATAGATGACCTCAGAGGATATGTAATTCAGACTGGATTTGACCATCCCCGCCCCCACAGCAATGCAGAACCTAAGGATTAGAAGGGACCTCTGAAATCCTCAAAGGACAGCCTCTGGGCCATATTATGTGACTTCTAGATGAACTTTGCTATGTGTGTTGTCTCCTATTTGGATGAGAACTCCTTGAAAGCAGTAACTGTCTTTTTTTTTTAAATTTGGATACGCAGCCCTTCAAATGATAGAAATATTAATAAATACTTATTCGCTCATTCTTTCATTTATTCATTCTTTCTTCAATTCATCCCTTTGATCCAAATAAAAACTAATTAAAAATCCCCTCTCAATGCTGTCAAAAAGTGGCCATTCAGTTTCTTCTTTAAGACCTCCAGTAAGTGGGAACCCACAAACTTTTGAGATAGCCCATTCCACTTTTGGAGAACTCAAACAGTGGGAAAGATTTTCTCTCTATTGCCTCTCTGCAATTAATCTACTGTCCCTAGTTCAGTTCTTTTGTGCCATCAGAACAACTCCAAGCTTTCTCTGTTCCAAATTTTCGAGGTTTGGCAAGGTTTTTCCTTGTTAAATTAATAATAATCAGTTCCTTCAATCAATTTTCATATAGCCCAGTCTCCAGGCTTTTTACCACATAAGTTGCTTTTTCTGGGCATGCTTCAGCTTGTGGCACTCAGGACTAAATATATTATTCCAAATGTGTTCTAACCATGGCAGAGTACAAGAACACAAGCACCTCCTTCATCCTGGATGCTAAGTCCCTTTTAATATAGCCTAGGGTAAGATTGACTTTTTTTTTTTTGCTACCAAGTTACATTGATTATCTCTACTGTTTTTACATTCTGTACAAAAAAACAAACAAATATTTTTCTTTTACTAGAATTATTGAGTGGATACATATTCCTTGTGCTATGCTTGCAAAATTGAATTTTTCTACTGAAGTGTCAAATTTTGTATTTGCCACCATTAGTTTTTGTTTTCTTGCACAGTCAAGGTATTATTGGATCTTCTTCTGATGTCCAGCATTTTAATTAACATTCCTTCCCAACTTAATGTCATTCTCAACAAAATTTTCAAATCTAACAATCATGCCATATACACCTTCATCTTTGTCATTAATAAGCATGTTGAACCGAAAAAGGCTAAGGGCAGATCTCTAGAGCTACTTCCCCTAAGTTGACATTGGATGACTAATGAACGCTCTTTCAGTCTATTCTTTCGACATGTTCTAAATGATAGGATCATAATTTTGGAGTTGTAAGGGACTTTGGAGGCCATCTGTTCTAATCACATCACTGTTCTTTGAATAAGGAAACCGAAGCTCAGAGTTGGGGCATTTGAATCCAGTTCCACTGACCCAGCATGCTTTCTGCTGCATCATGTCACTTCCCAACCTAAGTAAATCCACCAGAACAAATAGTCAGCTAGTCAGAGAATCACATAATAATAGAATGTGAAAGTTGGAAGAGATCTCACCATCCATCTAGTTAAACCCACCTCTGAGAGAAATCTCTACTTTAACACAGTTTCTAAATAAAGACTTCCTGATGGCTTATTCTTAGTAAACCGTCATCCAACCTTAGGAATCCTGCTTCCATCTTCAAATGTTCACAAACCATCCTGTAAGTAATGCATTAGAAAGCTTTTACCAAAAAACAAGAATCATGTTAACTGGGCTATATTTATTCCCATTCTGGATTCTATTTATTTCTTCACATCGTTGACAGATTAAATTTCTTTAGGTTAAAATCTGATGACACTGATATTTTTCTAACATTATTTGAAAGCTTCAGATACTATTTAATGAAATCTAAATTCCCACACCTGCCATCCTGCCATCATCATAATATAGCCCAATTTATCTGCATTGATTCAAATTGAGATGAAGTACTGAATCTTGGAATAGGAGGAAGGAAAAATTGACTAGAAAAAAGGATTATTGATGGAGAGATATGTATATGATTGTGAAGGCAGCTTTAGCTATGTTGTAAAGGACTTCAGAAGTGAAATAAGGTATGTAGATTTGGTGTTAGAGGCAATAGGAAAACTCTGGAGTTGGATAAGACTTGGGCTCATCCATCATTTGTTTCTTAGTGTGAGAATGGAAAATAGCAAGGGGTGAAGAGACAAAGCAAGAAAATATCATGCATATGAGGGTTTGGCAGAAAAGGATGAGTCCCCAAGAGTTTAAAGATTAAAAAAAAAAGGTTAAAAAGAGATTAGAAGATTTTAAAAAGTCCCTTCTTTGGTATCCTCAGCTATAAAAAGAAGACACCAAGCAACAAAGTCTCAATTCTATCATTAGCCTATATTGATCCCTTTACTAGTTGCCCTCGCCCTGGCCATATTTCTGATTACAAAAAGACTTCTCTTCCTTCAAGGCTGAGCTCAGGAGACAAGCTCCTCCATGGAGTCTCTCCTGATCCTTTCAATAGCAAGTATCCCTCCAGCCTCAAAAATGTACTGCACTGTCTGACCTCTCCCTTGGAAGTGGGTATGTTTTGTCTTGTGTCATACTTATTTTGATGTGTTACACTCCTTTTGTTGAGTTTTAAGTTTCATGAGGGCAGAGAATGAACATAAATTCATCTCGGGACCCCAGGAATCTATCACGACGCCTTGACTATGGCAGGTGCTCAGCGAATGTCTGCTGAATTTGTCCGGGAAGTTAATGCTGTTGAGCCACCTAAAAGAAGCATACCTTCCTCTTTTCTTGGCAGGTGTGAGCCTGGCCCCTACCCAAGCCTGGAACAAGGGTGATTTTAGCAAATTTTTTCCTCCCCTCCCACCACCATGTAAATAGAATCAGTGATGAAAAATGTTATGTATGAAAACTTGGGGGCTTAAAAGAAATGAAATCTATTTAAATACGTGGTAGATGCTAGTATAATTCTCTCCATTGATACTTTTGATGGGATTTTCACTTTAAATTAGTCGTCTATGCAAATGAGGGTCTGATATTGTAAGTTATAAACATGTAATCATCTCTAACTTGAAAATGAAATCTTTTTGAAATATCGTAAGATCCAATTTATAATTATTTTAGTTGACAAAAAATTAAATAGGTTGTTTTTGAATGACTCATATTTGGATGTGCTTATACAGTGCATCTGAACATATTTACATAAATGATTTAGAATTATCCTTGTTTTTTTCCATAAATAAGAAAAATGTGTCTTCAGTATTAATTACCTCAAACCTTATTTTCATTGCACTAGAAAAAATAATGGTGTGTTTTTTTAACTGTAAACATTTGTTGTGCAAATGAGAAAGTTGTTGCTTGTGCCAAAAACCACAGAAGTGTACAACCTCATCTAGCATAATGGGCTTTCTGTTTTTGTGGAATGACAATTACGTTGCTACCATACCAAGATGCATCATCAGGTAGAACAAAGAGGGCTGCCAACTGATCATTCCCTGGAGAGAAAATGAAGCATGATACTGATCAAAACTGAGACTGCCTATGTGGTTGATGTAAAATGCACGTCACCTGTTTGGCTTCACCAGAGATGTCAAAACAATTCAGCTTCCATATATCTACGACTGGATTTAAAGTTCAGAAAGCCCAGAGTATGGGCTCAACTGGATGATCTTAACATCTAAGCTCTTCAGATGGCAATTAACCTATTTTTAATTATTCACTTTTTGTCTTCTTTCTTTTAAGGTGCCTTCATTCTGGAAATGCTTCTATATCCATTCCCCCTTAAGAATTGCTTTATAGAAGACTGAAGGTTTTTCACAGTTTTATTTTAAAAAAGCTTCAAAGCAATCTAAAGCCACACACTGTGCTAAGAACAGGAGGTTAATCTCATGGTCTGCTCGATGTGCCTCCAGAGCAGAGGCAAGTCTGCTACAGTCCACCATTCAGAGGCACTGACAGGACCCTACTCTTGCCCCCAAGAGGTACACTTGGCTGTAGACCTTTGGACATATGTACATACACACACACACACACACACACACACACATGCACACACAAATTCTGATTAAAAAAAGGCATAGGGTTCACCTACAATTATCTGATATCCCCTTCCTTCTTTAGGTGATAAACATAAGGGGGCTTCTGCTAGTAACGTTAGGTGATCAATTAGCAACTTCCTCAGGCTTTCCTTGAAGTTAAGACATTATTTTCCTTCATTTATGTCTTGAAGATGTCTATGACAAAGTAGGTAGATTATCAGACAAGGTTAGTTAACACTAAGGGGCTTGAGAATCTGATAATCACAGGATCAGAAGTAACTTTGGAAGTGAATACAGGTCTAAGGAAAAATGTTCTCTACAATATACCTGACACGTGGTCACTGGCTTCTGCTTAAGGACATCCAGTAGTGGAGAACTCACCACCTTGTTTAGGAACCCATTGCTATTTTGGACATCCTTCATTTGGGAGAACACCTTGGTTGATTCAGAGCTTTGCTACTTACTCCCTGTGTCATCTTGGCCAAGACACAAGCTCTTGGAGCCTGCTTCTTTTCTGGAAAAATGAGAGAACAAATACTTCATCACCATCATTAAGATAGTTAACATATGTGGCACTGTCAGGTTTTTAAAGGGCTTTAGATTTGTTATTATCTCCTTTGATCTTTACAACAATCCAGTGGGGTGGGCGCTATTATTATTCCCACTTTACAGACAAGAAAACTTGAGGTAGATAGATACTAAGTCACTTGCCCAGAGTCACATAGCTAGTTAGTGTTTGAAACAACATTTTAACTCCAATCTTCCTGATTCCAAGTCTGATTCCATTCCAAGAATGGAGGAAGGAAGAACTCTACCCACTGCTTCAGAGACTTCCATGGAATCAGAAGACCAATATACCCATATTTATAGCTGCTCTTTCTGTTGTAGCAAAGAATTAGACGCCAAAAGGTTTCACATCAATTGGAGAAAGGCTAAACAAATTATGGCATATGAAAACAATTGAAAGCTGTTTTATCATGAAATAATAAAAGGCAGACTTTCAAAGAAACCAAGGAAGGCCTGGGTAAATTGATGAAAAGCAAGATGAACAAGCCAGACAATTTATGCAATAGCAACATTTTAAGGAAAAATTATTTTGAATGGCTTACAACACTGATTAACTATTAACTGATTAACTATGCTTTCAGAGGGGTAATGATAAAGCATGCTAGCCATTGCCTGAAAGGCTGGGAAGTGGACTCAAGGTACAGAATGAGATACATTTTTGTGCATAGCCAATGTGGGATTTTTTTTATTTGACTATAAATATATGCTACAAAGTTTTCATTTTTTCTCCCTTTTAAACAAAATTTTAGCTATGAGAGGGAAAGGGAGATGGAGTTGCAAGGGATGAAGTAAGGACAGGCAGAAGAAAGAAAGGAAGGAAAGGAGTAAATGAGAAAAGAGAGAAAAGAGAAGGAAGGAAGAAGAAGGAAGGGAGGGAAAGAAAGAAAAAGAAAAGAGAAAGAGAAAGAAAGAAAGAAAGAAAGAAAGAAAGAAAGAAAGAAAGAAAGAAAGAAAGAAAGAAAGAAAGAAAGAAAGAAAGAAGAAAGAAAGAAAAAGAAAGAAAGGAAGAAAAAGAAAGAGGGAGGAAGGAATGAAGAAAGATAGAATGGCGGAAAAGGTGTAACAAAGGAAGAAAAAAGTGAATGAGTGAAATCATTTTTAAAATTTGCAAAAGAGCTCAGGAGGAAGGTGAGAAACATAGATAAGTAGGATGATTTTGAAAGTTATATGTTGAATTTAATACATACTTAAAAGGAAAATCAAGCTATACATAAAATAGAGTCACAGTTTCATGTAGAATTATATTTTTATTTTACTTTGTATACAAAAATAGTAATTTTATTTCATTTAATTGAAAACATTAAATTTAATGAAATGACAGTAAGGTTCAATGTTCTCTCAAGTCCCCTCCAGCTCTAAATCCATTAGGTTTTGTGATCCCAAAATCAGGTGATTTCTGCTTCTTTTCAGTCTCCAACTATTCCACCCTAATTCTTCCCACCAGAAAACATCATGACTTTAACCCCTCTCCCACATGACAATCCTTTCAATGCTTAAAGGTTCCTATTATGGCACAGGATCATAGCTAGTCTTAGAATTCGGAGCTGCAAGGAATCTTGGGGTATCATTTATCCCTTTATCAGTTTCCCATAAGTTTTCTCTTCTGCAAGCTAAAGATCCCCACTCCTTTCCTTCTTTTTTTTTCTATGCCATAGTTATTATTCCCCTCAGTGTCCTGGTCACCCTCTTCTGGATTCCCACTAGCTTGTAAAGGCCCCTCCTAAAACATGGAGCCTCACATTGACCTACTGTACATGTGACTGCACCAAGGTGAAGGTGGGCAGGACTGGAACCTACTGATTCTGAAGCCCATGCTTCTATTTCTGCTATGTCATACATCATTACCTTTTTTGGCTGCTGGGCCACTTTGTTAACTCATCATGAGATTTTAGTCCATTGAAAGTTCTAAGTCTTTGTCAAAACAAAACTTCATTTAGCCACATTTTCCTTGTATGTTAACTGTACAGTTGATTTTTTTGGACCCAACAATATGATTGCACATTTCTTCATATTCAATTTCATCCTAATAAATTCTGCTATATTTGTCTGTTCATACCATTCTGAAACCTTAGTCTATCATTCAACATGTTAGCTATTCTTCCAAGATTTGTATCCTCAACAAAGTTAAGAACCGTGGTGTCAGAATATGGCCAAGGACAAGCCCCGTGGCCCTCCGGAGCTCTGTTTGGAAAAGCAACATGGCACAATGGAGAGAGTGTTGGACTTTGAGTCAGAAAGGAAATTAATTTGAACCCCATATCTGTCATTTACTACATGTGTGACCCTAGGCAAGTCATTTAACCTTTATAAACTTCATTCTACTAGCTACACAGGGTTATGAGAGAAATACCTTGTTAACCATATTCCTACATAAACGTGACTTATTGTCACTAAAGATATCCTTCCAAGGTGACATCAATCCAATCATCACTGATGTTTTGGTTCAGTTATTCAGCCAAATCTCAATCCACTTTTTTGTATGATCATCTACCCCATGTTCTACCATCTTGTTGACAAAAAAGTCTATACCTATATCGATATTTATATCTATCAGAGAAAGAGAGAAAGAGATTTTATCAGTTGCTTTGCTGAAATTGGGATATACTATATCAATAGCATTCTTCTAATCTACTGGTCTAGTTACCTTTCCAGAAATGGAACTGAATTAAGTCTGGCATGACTTATTCATAATGAAACTATGCAGACATAAGTGATCAACATCATCCTTTTCAAGGGAATCTAATACTGCATTCTAGAAATTTGCCAGGAATTTAAGTCAAGCTCATTAGCTTACGTTTAAAGAGACTCTACACTATTTCATTCTGAAAATTTAAATAATGTTTTCTCACCTCCAATAACACTCTTCACAATCTTTCAAAAGTTAACAAGCACCTCAGTAACCACAATACAAGCAAAATTTCTCTTACTATCAATTGGCCGATCAAACAACCCCCAAAGATCTCATAAACACATACTAATAATAAGAGCCAACTTTTATGTAACTTTTTTATATGCTTATTATATGCCGAGCACTTTCAAATTGTTTCATCTGATGCTCACAACAGTCCTGGGATGTTGGAACTGTTTTGTTCTTGTTCAGGCATTTCAGTCATGACCAATTTTGTGACTTCATTTGGAGTTTTCTTAGTAAAAATACTAGAGTGGTTCGCCATTTCCTTCTCCAGCTTATTTTACAGGTGAGGAAACTGAGATAAAATGGTTAGTATTAACATTTTCAGGTGTGGGAACTGAGGCAAAGAGAGGTTAAGTGATTTGCCCAGGGTCACACAGCTAGTAAGTATCTGATCCTGGCTTTGAACTCAGGTCTTTGTGACTCAAAGCCAGGCATTTTATCCATTGTACTACTTTCCTGCTTACTATATACTAGGGACACTATACTAGGCACTTTTGAGTCACAAAGATAAAAGCAAAAGAGTGCTTTACCTCAAGGAGCTGATAATCTACAGGGAGGAGACAAAATACACATGTACTGATATAGATAATACAAATACAAAGTTGATACAACATAACCTTTTTGGAAAGTAGTCTAACTTCTGTGGGGACCAGGAAAGGTCTCACATAAAAAGTGATGCTTGAGCTGAGTGACTGAACTGCAACCAGGAATGCCAAAAGGTAGAGGTGAAGAAGGAGTCTAGTCCAGGCATGGGTGATAGCCAGTGTAAAAGGATAGAAACAAAAGTTGGAGTCTCACATGTGAAGAACAGCAAGAAGTCTCGTGTGACAAATAAGAGTACAAGAAGTGTGGACACATAACAAGGCTGAAAAACTAGAAAGGGATCATATTATAAAGATCTTTAAATACGGAACAGAGAAGTTTATTTTTGATTATAGGACAATCAACTGGAAGTTACTGAATGTGGGGGCAAATGACATGGTCAGACCTGAACTTTAGTAAAATATTTTGGCGGTTGCAGGGAGGAAAAATTGGAACTGTGAAAGTAAGTATGAGGGATCTTTTAGGAGGCTCTTGCAACAGTACAATGGAGAGGTGGCAAGAAATTATCCTAGAGTAGGGGAAGGATGAGTGGAGAGAAGAGAGAGTGGATGTGAAATGTTGTGGAGGCAGATGATCTAAGATGTGGTGATTGTCTGAGGGTGATGGATATGAGGGATGAGGAAGGATGAGCAATTGAGGATGGCCCCAAGGTTGAGGACCCAGATGACCAGAAGATGAGGGGTACCCTCAACAGAAACAGGGAAATTTGATAGAGAAGTGTATTTTTTTTTGGGGGGGATAATGAGTTCTTTTTTGGCCATGATAAGTTTGAGATGGCTGGAGGACATCCACTATGCAAAGTCAAATAATCATTTGGTAATGTGGTACTCAACTCAGGAGAGAAAGTGGGTTTGATGCAAAGATCTGGAAATCATTTGAACAGAGATAATTGAATTCATGGGAGATGATGAGTCCATCAAATGAGAGAAGTAGAGGAAGAATAAAAAGGACCAGGAAAAAGCCCCTTGTAGTCTACCTAAAAAAAAAAAGTGATATGGATAATGAACCAGCAAAAGAGGTGGGTAAAGAGAAAGTACAGATAAGGATAAAGTGAACAAATAGTGAGGAATATAACAAATCCCAGAGAGAAGCAAGCAGGAATTTCAAGGATAGGTAAAATCCCTTACCCTAAAATTCTAGAAGGGTGGGAGACTATAAATACAGTAATGAAATCCTTATGCTCAAATTTTATAAAAAATATATTATATATCAGGCATTGCCCTATATAGGACAAGTACAAAAGTGAGATAGACCCTGCCCTCAGGAGCGTACATTCTGCCACGGTTGCTCTTGAGATGATGTTTGGCTTTCCCTTGGTCATCTCTCATGTATCTCCAGTGGTGTGGTTCTTTCTTTCCTCATTTCCATTTTTTAAAAATTTCTTTAACTAATTCTTTTTTGGTAAAAAACTAAAAATCAGGTCTAAAACCACCATTTTTCTGGTGATGTCCTCCACTGTTTGAATGATCAAATCGACATTAAAACAAGTCCCAAATATACCAGCTGCTCTGCTTTTAGCTGAGAGAGAGACCCAGTTAATGTCTGAGTCATTGACGTCCTCATTCCCTCCTATTATCTCCAGAAGATTGCCTTAATTTTTATTTCCTTCTTCTCTCTAATCTTCAGTCTCCCCCTAACAAATGGCAACTTTCCATCTACCAAAAAGCACATCTGAAGCTGCTCATATTAAAAAAAAAGAAATAAACCCTTACTAGAGTTCATCATACATGATAGCTACCATTTGAAATCTCTCATACTTTCCTGAAGGTTTAAACTCTGAAAAAGCTTGCCAGATAGATTTTTTCCACTAATTTCTCATATACGTTTTTATATACACTTGGTAATCTAAACTTCATGCATGTTTCAGTTCCTGATAATCAGTTCCTTTCAGTGGCACTAAAAACACAGAATAAATAATTAGAGCAGTATCAGTGCAATTTCCTAATACTATGAAATCTAAAATACATGCTCTGGAGGGCAAAGAATACTATTGCTGTTTTTGTCATTGTTCTCCAAATACCTAGGAGAGTATCTTGTATGTACTACATACAAAATAATCAGTGGGGAAGGCAGAAAGATAAATGACTCCCTGTCCTTTTGGAAATTTCAAATTGTTCAAAGTCCCTTCAATTAAAGGAAGCAAATATTGCAGTTTTAGAGCAGGAAGGGATCTTAGAAGTCCCCTGGTCCAACCTTATCATCCTACAGATGACAAAGGTGAAGTTCACAGAGGTTAAGTGATTCATACAAGCTCATCCAAGTTGCAAGTGAAGGATCTAGGATTTGGAAAGGGGTCCTCTGTCTTCAAATTCAATGCACTTTGCTCTGTATCATGTTGACTTTCCTCTTAAGGAAAGGGTGAGATGAATGCTTATATATCAGTCTCAGAAAAATGGAGTCTAATTCCTTCATGAAAAAAAATGAATTGTCACAAATCCACTTAACTATTCAGTTCACTTTGAATGGAATTTTGGATTCCCCTCAGTATGCATTCAGGTTTACCCTGGTGTCCAGTAAGTACCACAGAGTAGATCAAGAAAATGGACCCTGCTGGCATTTGACCATCTGCAATGTAAAATCAAAGGTCAGTGGTGCTTGGTAATAATGCCACTTGTATGATTCGAAGGCATTGCCTTCTATCGGGTCAGTGTGTATATAATTCAGATATGCTGCTGCCACTGCTGACCTCACATAAGACTCTCTGAGGTAAATCAAACACACCATAGCCTGAGCCTTCTCCTGTCTGCCCAGGTTTCTTTGAGTGCTTTCTAAATACAGAACCTAGAATTTCAATTCCACAAATAAGTCAACGGAGATGTTGCCTCTGAGACAGTGCTAGCAGAGGGACTCTACCGCTTTGTATTCAGGCTGTGACGCATTCAGCTATTGAAATGAATATCGAATAACCTAGACATTAAAAATAAATCTGCTGCCCAATTTCACAGACATAGGATTCAAGGACACAGACATGAAGAATCATACTGAGACCAGAAACCTTGATGTTGTTGAAAGTAGCCCTATGTATTTAGTTTTTATATGAAATTTTATTTCTGCCATTCACATACTGAGAATAAGCCATTGGAAGATGAAAACAGTGACCTCGCCACAAAGGATGCTCCAGGAGGGTCCAAATGCTCTGTGAACAACCATGGTATCTTTTGAACAAGCATAAATAACCCCATGAAAACACATAAAGAGATAAATTAGTTAATTACACAAGCTGAGCTAAAGTCTACGTATAAATCAATTATGCAAAACTTTGGCTCTTTAGTTCAGTAAGGTGGGAGAAAATGAGCATTGGGAAGTCACATCTTCAGTGAGCTTCCATCTATCCAAAATGGGGGCTGAATTAGGAGCAACTGAAATGGCAGAAATAAGGAGACAACTGTCCCTTGCCTGCAGGACAGCAACAACAACAACCCAAAAAAAATGGTGATATAGTCAGGAAATGATAAAAGTATACTTAACACTTTTTCAAATACGTCTTAAAATGCTTCTAAAAATGTCCAGAACAAAATGAAAAAAAAAATCACACTAGTGAGCTCCAGCTCACAGGAGGAGGCCCCATCAGCCTAGCCGTCATTCATTCATGCCTTTTAGTCTTGCTAAACATATATAGATATATTTTATATATCTATATATGACCAAATGTTTTCCCGCCTTTTCTTTTTTACAAGAGTAGATCACCCTTTAAATAAATGCAAGGAATTTACTAGCCCACATAAAATGGTTAGGAGCAGCTCCTGATCGATGGAAAATAATGTGGCTGAAAAGGGAAAGAAATGTTCGTGTTTTACTACTCAGGTGTAACAACTGTTACCTGCCAGAGGCAAGGTTCATGTTACTGCTATTGGTCAGAGCCAAGTGTGGAATGTGTTTATTGTTCATTTTAACTTGGTGAGCAAGGTAAGCTATAAATATTATGGTTTTTATGTCATAAGTAAAAAAAAAATGGAGCTCAGAACAAGTCATTTGCCCAAGATTACCCAATTACAAAGACCTTGGATAATAAGAAACTTCTCACTTGTACAAGATTACTACGGCAGTGAAATTATCGGGGATTTTAATGTAATTATAACTGAACAGCATGATTTCCTGAATATAATCCGGGTGGCTTCCCTGCTCCTGGCCTGCTTTGGGCCCATCTCATCATCTATCTACAGTGACTGAGCAAGATAAAAATACCAGTGATGATGCTCTCAGGTTTGTCCAGCCAAGGGTACAATAGAGTGTGGACAACAGGCATCAGACATCCATTCAATTGTTCCTACCTGTATGTTTAGAGAAGACTCTTTTATGATGTTATGCATCTATTTAGGAGGCTCTGAATGTTTTGAAGGACATCAGTGAACTATTTAAATGTTAAAAAAAAAAGGTGGGTTACCCACATTGAGAGGGAAAGGTGAAAGAGAAGGAGAAGGAGGAGAGGGAGGAGAGAGAGAGAGAGAGAAAGAGAAAGAGAGAGAGACAGAGATGGAGAGACAGACAGAGGCAGAGAGACAAAGAGACAGAAAGAAGAGAGAGGAGAGGACAGAGAGGACAGAGACAGAGAGACAGAGAGACAGAGACAGAGACAGACATAGAGAGAGATAAAGAAAGAGAGAGAAAGAGAGAGAGAGACAGAGAGAGAGACAGAGAGAGAGAGTGAATACTGATTTTTTCCAAAAAACAAGAAGTGGTTATTAAGTGCTACTATGTGCCAGGCATTGTGGTAGGCAATTTATAAATTTTATTTCAAACAATGTACAAATTTTATCTCATTTGATCCTCATAACAACTCAGAGAATTAGGTGCTATTATTGTTATTTTTTGTTATTATTGTTATTATTATATTTTATATATATAATTATATATTATTATATATTAACATATATGTGTATGTATCTATATATATTTAAATATTTCTCCACTTTGGTTTTTAAATTGTTATAACTATTTGTTTTAAATCTTGAGTTTTAAATTCTTTGTCCCTCCTACCCCTCTCCTACCCATTGAGAAGTCAAGCATTATGATATCAATTGCACATATGAAGTCATGCAAAATATACTTTCATGTTTGCTATGCTGCAAAAACAAATATATGATAAAAGGCAAGAACCATAAAGAAAGTAAAAAAATGTTTTAATTTACACTCAGAGTTCATCAGTTCTTTCCAATCATGGCTCCTTCAGAATTGTGTTGGAACATTGCCTTGATCAGAGTAACTAAGTCTTTTGCAGTTGATCATCTTTACAATAATGCTGTTACCAAGTACAATGTTCTCCTGGTTCTCCTCATTTCACTTTGCAGCAGTCTGTGTAAGTCTTCTCAGGTTTTTCTGAAACTGTCCTACTCTTCATTTATTATAGCACAATACCATTCCATCACAATCACATACCCAAAATTGTTCAGTCATTCCTCAGGTGATGAGCATCACCTCACTTTCCAATTCTTTTGTAATACAAAAAGAGTTGTTATAGTTTTTATTTTTACCTATACATCCTTTTCTTTGACCTCTTTGGGATGCAGATCTAGTAATGGTGTTGCTGGGTCAGGGGGTATGCACAGTTTTATAGCCCTTTGGACATATTTTCAAACATTTTTTCTCCAGAGAAGTTGGAGTGATTCACTACTCTGACAACTATGCATTCATTACTGCACATATTTTTCCACATCCCTCCATAATTTATCATTTTTTCTGTCATGTTCGCCAATCCCACATGTTCTCTAACTATGCATTTAACATTAGGAGAAAGAGAGTCAAGCTCCTGGCATGGACCCCTGTGGTGTATTTATTGGAGGACATAGATAAGAGTCAAGCAGAAGGGCAGGGATGGAAGGGTTGAGGTCTTCATAAAAGAAGATAGCCTTTTCAATGAGATCACAGCTGCAGCAGACTATTAGAGTATAAACAGGTTAGCTTTTTGAATAACCAAGTAGAATACTGGCCTGAGAGTCAGGAAAAGCTGGTTCAAATAACATCTCTGCCACTAGCTGTCAGTGTGACCCTGGGCAAATCAATTATCCTGTAGGGTCCACAGGCAACTCTCTAGAGAACACTCTGATTCAGCACTGGGAGAGAGAAGTGAGCCCATGGAGCTCCCTGTACCAATGAAATCCCAGGTCTAGAAAACAACCATAACAACAATTACATTACAAAGATGACCTGATTTTTGAAAATTTTCATTTACTTATTTGCTCTCCCTTCTCATAGGACTAAACTTAATTAAAAGTTCTAAAGAAAAGCGTTTTGATCTCATAGCTCTACATATCTGTCCAGACTTTGTAGGAAGACATGTAGAGATCATTCTAATCCATGCCCTCCAGCATTTTCACAAATGAGTTATCTGAGAACAGAGGCCAGATAATTTTATTAAAGTCAGTCAATCAATAAGCATTTATTGGACACCTACTATGTGCTAAGGTTTTGTGCTAAGTCCTGGTGATACAAAGAAAGGGAAAAAACAGTTATTCCCCTGAAGGAGAGTATTTCTAAAGGATGCAATAGCAAGGGGCAGCTAGGTGGTGCAGTGGATAGAGCACAAGCCCTAAAGTCAGGGGGACCTGAGTTGAAATACGGCCTCAGACCAAACACTTAACACTTACTAGCTGTGTGACCCTGGGCAAGTCACCTGACCCCAATTGCCTAAAAATAAATAAATAAAAAGGATGCAATGGCAAGTTTCTGGCATTATTTTAAAATTAATTATTTTTTTCCAAATATATGCTTGTTCACAAACCCTCATTTAATTCATCTTATTGAACACACATTAAGTGCTTGCTTTGCTCCTAGCACTGTGCTTCTTTTTCTTTCTTGTCTCAATGGGTAATATCCTGGTGAGATGAATCTGGGTGATATATAGTGTTGGAAGACTTGAGGACAAGATCTGGGCTTCAGGCCAGGTATCCACCCCACCCCACCAAAAAAAGGGGGAGGAGAGCAAAGCTGAACTCCAATATAAAGTTTAAAGTCAAGAAATAGTCTAGGGAAATAAACAAACAACAGAAAAAGAACCTGACCATAACAGTCTTCTATGTTGACAGGAAAGCTCAAAATATAAACACAGAAGAAGATAACGATTTAAAAATCTCAATAAGCAGAGGCTCAAATAAAATTTCAGTTTGGAAACAAGTTCAACCTAGAGGAGCAAAAAAAAAATTAAAATCAAATAAGCGCGGTAGAGGAAAAATGGAAAAAAGAAATGAGAGCTGTGCATGAAAATTATGGAAAAAAATTAATAGCGTGATAAAAGAGACACAAAAATACCAAAGAAAATAACTTCTAAAAATAAGAATTAGCCATGTGGTAAAAAATAAAAAATCAAGACATCACTGAAGAAAATAGCTCTTTAAAAATTAAAATTAGTCAAGTGGAAGCTAATGATTCCATGAGACATCAAGGAACATTATAACAAATTTCTTTTTTTTAGGTTTTTTTCTTTTTATTGAACACGATTACTGGCTTGTTTTAGAAAAAGGATGGTTCCAATTCCTTTCTATCCCCTGGCATGAAATGTTGTATTCAGGGATGAAGACATACATGCATACACACACGCTCTCCCTCAGTGATGAAGACATATACACCCATACCACAGCTACTAAAAGGAGTAGGTCAGTCTAAATCCACTTTTAAAATCCTTATTCGTAGACCCAATCATGAGCACAAGACTTATAGTTGACCAGTTCTTCAGGCTGAAATCACAGGCTGATCTCCTTCTCGGCACTTTTTACAGAATCACTGCCACGAAGGATGTTCCTACCAACCTGAATGCAGAAGTCCCCACAAATGGCGCCTGGCTTGGAATCACCTGGGTCGGTCTCTCCCAGCATCACTTCGCCTGTCTTCACCACATTCAATCCTCCCTGAATCATGGCTACAACAGGCCCCGAGTTCATATATTTCGAAAACCCAGGGAAAAATGGCCTGTCCTTCAGGTCAACATAGCGCTGCTTCAGATGTTCCTCTGAGGCCCTAAGGAACTTCATGCCCACGAGGCGGAATCCCTTCTGCTCAAAACGTTTGATGATGTCCCCGACCAGGCCTCGCTGGACGTCATCTGGCTTGATGGCAATGAAGGCGCGCTCAGTGTTGGCCATGGTCGTGGGTGGGGAGAGAGGAGGGCCAGGTCAGGCAGCCACATGGGATTGCTTAGTCCAGGGTGGGGCGGTGGGGACCGCAGGGTCGGCATCTCCATTATAACAAATTTCAAAAAAATGAAGAAAATGTGAAATCTCATAGAAAATGATTGAAAAATAGATCAAGGAGAGATAATTTAAGAGGTATTAAACTACTCAGAAGCCATGATCAAAAGAGAAAGAGACAAACAGATAGAGACAAAGACAGAGACAGAGAGAGCCTATACATCCTGATGATAATATCACAGCTGAATAAAAATGTTGTTTTAACAAAAGACCCAAGAGATGTATTAAAAGGTAAACATGAGTGAGAAGTCATAAGAAAGTTAACAAGTTTAGCCATTTATCACAAAGATCATGAACTATGCCAAGCTTGACTGAGACCAAGAATGCAGGGCTCGTTCAATATTATGAAAATAAGTGTAATTAATAATAAAAAATAATAATAAAAAAATCATATTGATAGATGCAGAAAAAGCTTTTGACAAAATAAACTACAATTCTTTAAAAAAAAAACACTAGCGGGGGCAGCTAGGTGGCGCAATGGAGAGAGCACTGGCCCTGAAGTCATTAGGACCTGAGTTCAAATCAGACCTCAGACCAAACACTTGACAGGTACTAGCTGTGTGACCTTGGGCAAGTCACTTAACCCCAATTGCCTCACTTAAAAAAAAAAACACTAGGAAGCTTAGAAACAAATAGAACTTTTCTTAAAATAAGTAGAATCTGAACCTATTAACCTCCCTGGCCTCAGTTTCCCCACCTGTAAAATAAGGTTGTTGAACTCCATGGTGTCAGGAGTCCTTTCAAGTTCTAGACTGATGATCTTCTAACAATGTATGCATATCCATGCATGTATAGCCATATGCATGTATATATTTTTTAACCAGGCTATGATTTCCTCAGTATAGGGAGGGAGTCCCTAAAGAAATACTTCCTGTACTGATACAGATCAGTATATAGTCTTTAATTCCCAATCTTCAAGACATGTCTAGGCACAGAGACTTCTCAAATGATTGGCCAAGGGTCATACAGCCAGGATGTGTCAGAAACAGGATCCATGACAGCACACTGTATCTGTAATATGATGAAACAGATGGGTTTCTAAAAGTCATCATTCTGTGCAAAATCATGCAATAACAGCCACAGGGATTATGGGGGAAATAAACACTCAAAAACTTCATCAGTGACATAAAAATGTGGGAATATGAGAAAAGTGATAGCACTGCTTTACCTATGTTAAATGCTAAGAAACACTGAAATTCTATGATCAATTCTATAATCAGCTTCAGGCTGCTGCTTGGCCTGTGCCCCTCCCTTTGACCCCCAGCCTGGCAAAGTCAGTGGTCATGAGTGAGAAGGCACCATAGCTCTAGGACTCGGGGGCCAGGTTGGAAGGTATTAGGGGTAGGGGTGGACCAGCCCTGTTCAGCCCACAGCTGCTACTGTACCAATAGGAATAATGATGGCATTTCACTTTGACAAAGACGTGAAGATTGTTTGCGAAAATAGATATTGGAAATGTTGCAGTTTGTGAGTTATCATCAAGTGGTGCACCTTAATGTGGTCCTATACAGAAGTGCATGTAAGCAAACATGAATTTGTGTTACACTCAAATTGGTTCTTCATATATCAGTCACATAGGAACAAATTTGCATTTTGGAAACAAGCATCATAGCTGAACTGACTAGTTCTCCATATGTGCAGATATGTTGAATAATAATAATTATAGCTAACACATAGTATTTTAAGTTTTGCAGAGCAGTTTGTGTATAGTATCTTATTTAATGTTGTATACACACCTATATTGATATCAATATATCTTCATATAGATGTTCATGTTATATCTCTACAAATATATCACATACATACACACATTATGGAATGTGTGTATAAATGTATTGTATGTATATATGTATTATATGTGTGCATATGTATTATATGTGCATATATGTATATATGTCTGCATATATGAATATATGCATATATATATATATATATATATATATAATGAGTGTGTGTATGTGTATGTGTGTATGAGAGAGAAAGAGACAGAGAGAGAAAAGAGGGAGAAGAGAAAGATGTTCATCCTGAAACCCAGTCTAAGGATTTCTGAGCCATGAAGCATTGTTTTATTTTAGATGGAACAAGGCCTTTCTATCAAATAAGGGAATTGGATTAGTTGATCTCTAAGGGCCCTTCCAGGTCTGACATTCTATGACTCTATGTAACATTTAACTTCAGATTTAGAGTAAATGAATTTGGTAAACCTCCCATCTGTCAATGCCATCTCATGTCATATGCTTTCTCATTCTCTCTTCCTCTCTGCTCTCTCATTTTTAAAGCATTAGGGAGAATGTTACAGAGATACTGATGTGCCTGGAGCAAAGACTGTAATAGGAAATGTAGGGGAGCAGGTTTGGTACAAGTCTGTGACCCAAAGGCTCATTCTGAGTCTCTGACCTTCAGGGAACACTCCTATATTTACAGTGAAAAGCTCTGCTTTCTTTCTGAAACACATCTGTTACATTTTCATTCACTAAGAACCGAGCTTTACCCTGGAGCCATCCCTAGTGCAAAGACAAGAATCAAAATAAGAGAATTTGGGAATTGGATGTGATGTCTGAAGACATCTAGTCCAACCCATGATCAAAAAGAAAGAAATGTGCACATACCCAGCAAATGGTCTTCCAGGCCTTGCTTGAAGGTGTGCACTTTGCAGGGGTAGAAGTGGTCATCCATCCCCTGCTTAAAGCCAGCACCCCATTTCACTTCTGTAGCACTCTAGTTACTACTGAGCTGTTCCTAACAAGCTTCAAGCCAACTCTTTGAAGCTTCCATCCAATATCGCTTGTTCTGCGTTATGAGAACAAACAGAAGAAAACTAATGCTTCTTACACATCATTCTGAACACAACTAATAAGCCCCTTCTCCACCCCCAACCCCAGCAACCTCAGACCTCAATCATCTCTTTTTCTGGCTGAAGACCCCCAGTTCCTTCGGTCAGAGTAAAAAGAAGAGTGCATTCCTAGATAAGGTGCAGAATGAGGTGCATTCTGTCACTAAAGCTTTCCAGGGCAGAAAAAAGCCTCCCAACTTGTTGGTGAGGTAGCCACATTTCTGCATTAAGGTGCTATGATATTGCCATAGATAGTATTTTTGCCACTTCACCATGATTAACATATCTCTGGTCTGCTCTGTCCTTGGTGTTAGCCAAGCTCTATCCTATGTCCAGGTCATAGGGTTTAGAGATTATTTCTCATGGCTAGGGAGTTGAATTGAGGGACTCTCAGGGAATAGAATCCTTTCCCTGCTTCTAATCTGGCTGCTGAATTTACTTTGTTCTATTTTCCACAAAAGAATGAATGCATTATTATTCTTAATAATGAATAACTCCTTAGTATTTTTTATGTATTCCTAAGGCTATGGGTCTGTTTATCTAGGTATCTTTGAACAGAATTCAAAATACTGTCCTAATCCCTAAATTTTACTTATCCTGACTTACAAGCATTGTTGGAATCAAAGGACCTGAGTTCCCATCTTGGCTCTACAACTTATTATTTGTATGACATTGTACAAGTAACTTAACTGCTACTCAACTCCCAATTTGTAAGTGATGCTAGGAATGGGCAGTTTTCAAAGGAAGAAATCAAAGTTATCAACAATCATATGAAAAAATGTTCAACATCACTAGTAGACAAATGCATGTTAAAACACGGCTGAGACACCCCCTCATACACAGTAGCAAAGTTGACAAAAAAGGAAAATGACAACTCCTGTCAGGCTGTGGGAAAACAGGTACATTAATGGTTTGTGGGTGAGATGTAGCCTAGTCAAGCCATTCTTAGTCAGGCATAAACATTTATTAAGTGCCTATTATGCATCAGGTATATTGCTTTAGCAAAGTGAGGATATAAATACAAAAAAAAAAATCAGGGGATAGGGACCAGACCTGCAAATTCATTGGTATAAAAACTCACAGGTGAGGGGATTCCCTCCACCAGTAAAAGTTGGCACCTTGTTTAGAATTGATAATATTAGAGAGATGCCTGGGTCAGTGAGAGGTTAAGTGACTTACCCAGAGGGTCACATACTCTGCTGATATGTGTCAGAGGCAGAGCATGAGCCTGGGTTTTCCTGGATTGGAGGTTAGCCCACTATTCACTAGGCTATACTTCCTCTTCACATAGTAGTTGTGTTTAATAAAAGCTTATTGACTGGTTGATTAAGTCTACTGTCTCATCAATGAGATAATGCTAAAGGCTTCCATCTGATGACTCCATGGTGTGGCTACGTCGGCAGGGTGACATTGTCAGTTCCTACCAAATTGGAAAGGCTTTTCTATACAGCCCCAAACCCATTAGATTGTAGGCTCCATGAAGGCAGGAACCATCCTTTGCCTCTTTGTATCTCCACTGTTTAGTTAGCACTGTCTCTAGCACATAGTAGGTGATTAATAAATGTTTATAAATTGGTTGATTGATAATGAGCCTACTAAGTCTGGAGGGCCACATCATCTGAAAAACGACCACCAGCTGAATTTGTGTCTTTAGACTCACTCAAGAGCTTAGAGAGTATTGAGCTCTTAGTTGGTAGAGGGAGCGAGTTACACCAAGGAGACCACAGCCATTTGTGCGTGGGGAAGTATTAGTTCTTTAAGAAAGAACCATTCCTGTTTACCCTAGGAATAAAAACCAAGTCTATTAAAAGACTTAAAAACTAAAAGGTGGAACTTTGCTTCTGATGCCTAGAGCATAAGGCTTCATTAGGTCATCTTCCTAATTATAAGTAATGGGAAGAATTTCAAGATTTGCTAAGACGAAGAAATTATCTTATTCATGAAATTTTTCACACTAGAATTATGATTTCTTTGGTGTAGGAAATTCCCATGATGATGAACCCTATCTACTGCAGAAGATCTGCAATTACTTTGAATTTATAGAGTTGAGTGGGTCCCTAGGAATCTGAGTTACTTGACCAGCCTCACACAAGGAGGACGTGTCCAGAGGCAAGATGTAAACACAGGCCTACCTGACTTACAGGCTTGCATGGCACCTCCTAAAGAAGGCCTTGTCTCAATCCTCCAACTCCCAATTAGTAGAATTTTTTCCTTCAAAATGCTTTTATAAAATACTTTTATTTCATTCACTAGAGGACAAGGACTGTTTTTTCTTTTGTGTGTTTGTCTCCCTATAGCTTAGCTTCATAAATACTTGTTGACTTGCTGTGCACTCTGTATTACTTTTCTACTTATAAGATGCATTTCTTCAGCAGGATGTGAGCTTCTTAAGCACAAAGAATGCTTGCATTTCATCTCTGTATCCCCAGTACTTCGCATTATGTCTGGCACACAGTCCACTTAATAAACGATTATCAAATAGAAATTTTATCTCATCTTTTTTGTTCGTATGTTTTTTGCCATCAGGCCTCTCGAGTGGGTGTTTCCTGTGTACCAGAAGTGTCAAAGAAGCAGAAAGGCAACACTCTTGAATTTGATCTGCACTCATTTAAATATAACTGGGAAATATTGAACAAAATAAATACAAATGCAAGTAAACATAGATAACGTGGTGTTTTAAAACTAAGTCAATATTCACCCTGCAGGCATTCTTATGTAGGGATTAGTGGCTCTTTCCATTAGGGTATGACTCCAGTGGGGGTTAAAATTTCTGCTCCACAAATGCCTGGGGAATGATTAAGACACTTTGTAAGTTTAGGGTTTTAGAAACCTTCAAAGTGCAAATTCAAAATCAAAACTCAATCAGAAAAAAAAAATGCAATCAGGAGATTCTAACATCCTCTCAGCTATATAATACCTTGGGCTTGAATGGGATGTCCCAATGAAGACTTCTCAGTGTAATTAAGATTTGGGATAAGACTATCCTAAATCTGGTAATAGGTTCAGAAGGTAGGATAGGGTTAAGTACAAATTTCTGTAATTTTTTTTTTGGTGCCATATATCAGTAGTTAAAAATCTGTCAAGTTGTTAAGCCTTAGCTTACCTTTTAATCTTATTCAGACATGCTTTTGCCCCTCGACCTAAAAGAATCTGGCTCCAGAAAGTCCTTAGAAGGTTCCTTATCTACTCCCCTTATCTCCCTTTAAAAGGACCTTACTCAGATGCCTTCCAGTTCCCTCCATTATCTGTTCCCGTTGTCTACTCCACAGTACAAAGTCTAGCTTGACCGCACATTCTTTGCTTCTTTGACATTATCTCAACAAATTAAGAAATATAGAGACAGTTGGTGGGAGGGAGGATTTGCCGATTAGGGCTATTCAATCTGGTTCTCTGCTTCTGTGTCTTTGTTTCCCCTCATCACAGCGTACTGGTGGAGTGACACCCAATTCTCAAGATTTGAAATAACAAGAATAATAAATTAACTTTCTGTTTCTCCTTGGATACCTGTGTGGTTTTTGTTTGTTTGTTTGTTTGTTTCTTTTTAATTTGAGTGGCATCCCACACAGGCTGATAGAAGCAATGGGTGGAAGCTGAGAACAGAGAAATGTGAGCTCAATGTCTGGAACACCTTGCTAGCCCTTGAAGCTGTCCACAAATCACAGCCAGAAGGAAGGAAGTCAGAGAATTCTGTCCACTGGAAGACTTCAGGCAAAGAGAGGGTGATCACTTGTTGGGAGTGCTGTAGTCAGGGTTCTTCTTCAGGCATAGTTTGGAGTTGATGAATGCTGAGGTCTTCCAAACTCTGAACTAAACTCCTACTACGACACACTTTAAAATTTTTTTTTCTTTATGGTGAACTGGGGGAAAAACATTTTAAAAATCCGCTCATTCTTTTGGCTCTGAAAGGCACTTGCCTATTTGCAGATCTGAAGACCAGATGAACTAGTCGTACAAGTATCTCCCAAAACCCAGAACCTCATTTCATCCCCCAAGATAAGGAGTGCTCTGTGATGTCCAATAATCTTCCCTTCTCCCCTACCTTCAATTCTTAAGCTGGATTTGGCAAGCACATACTCAAGTATCTGGCAGCCATGTGTTTCCCTATTGATAATTTCACGCTATTTGAAAATTGTATTGTTTGCTTTTCTCATTCCCAGGCTGTATGTGTATATGCACTGTTATCATGTGCCCAAACCCGAACAGTTGTAAGGAAATCCTTTTACCCAGTGCCAGTAAGCCCCAAACTGTGTAATAGTGATACAGAACCTGGTGAGGGTGATGTGTTCAGCTCCAGTGAGCTCAGGCTGATTGAACCTTCCCTGCTGTTGCTGCCAGAGAGCAGAAGTCTGGGCTATTCTGTCCAGCACAATGCAATCAGCTGAATGCCATCCATCCCTGGGTTGTCTGATATGCACTTAGTAAGTGTCTGCTGTATTCCAAATAGTATGCCAGAAAGGCAAAGAAAAGCAGCTCCTGGGGGGAAACCTTGAGAAAATTCATTTTCAGGGATAAACTTGATGTGAATTAAAATGATTCGTTCAATGATTCATTCACTTGTCTCAGCTGAAAGAAGCAAAGAGATAAGTTGGGGGGGGGGAAGGAGATTGTCACAACTGAAGAGTGTTTTTACAAAGCAATTGAGGTTCTAGCTTGTCTGCCAGCAGGCATGGTACCCAACCGGTCAGTCAAGTGACGGCAAATGAGAAGGGTGATGATAGGAAAAGTGATTCTTGTGATTCCCTGTCATTTAGGCTCCCACTAAAAATGACATGCCCAAATGCCTGAAAAAACAGAGGCAAGTACATCAAAAGTGTTAGGAGTGACTTGCTGTTCGTTTAACATCTTCTCAAAGAAGAATTTAAAAAAAAACACCTTTAAAATACAGCAAGTAAAAGAATGCAGGTGATGCTGTGCTAGCCCTTAGTCAAAAAAATAACCCAGGGCCTGGTTGGCTATCCTGAGGAAGACATTGAATGACTTGTCTAATAAGTGATTCTTTTATGTTCGCATGTGTTTGAGGTGTTCAAAGCAAGGCAGGAGGAAATGTCAGGCTCCTACAAGAAACCGGTGGCCTTGTGCAGTTGGCAAAAGCCTCAGGTGAAGTGTAAGAGTCAAGCCAGGCCATTTCCAGTGGGGAGGGACCATGGAGTACTTCAGTGACACCCTCATTTATAAAAGAGGAAAGTAGGGGCTGAGAATCGTACTCCAAAATCATTGCTTTTTTCTACTATCAAGTTATCACGCCACTATCCATTGATTAGTCACCGCAAAGGGAAGAGAGAGGCCATGAAATGGGTTTATCATTTCCTTGCTAACACAACTTTGAAACAAAATCACTTTGAGGTCAAACACAGATAGAGGAGAGGGAAACAGCTTGATCATTTTCTAGTTTTAATCCTGAAAAAGAACAAGCAGGAATTGAGGGTATTTTACACAAGTGAGCTGAAATCTTCAGTGAGGTGAGCTGCAAATTCAAACTGAAGTTAAATATTTACTTCTCCAGGTGCTCTGGCTGTAATACTACCTGGATTATGAAAACGAGCTGAATTTCTGGAAATAATATAATTCTTTAATAAAACCATTGGATTCTTATCTGCCAAAGTGATACATAGAACAATGTCATGGTGTCAGCTCTCAATTGATAAATCCATTAATCCACTTCCTTTTTCTTTCTTTTGTCTATCTCCCTATCTATTTCTCCCTGCGTTTATTGGGGAAAGGGAGTGTAGCTCTAATTCTAACCTCTTTGGGAACTTTTGATGTGGAAATTCCCTCATCCAATGATGACATTTTTCATTTTCTGATTTTTAACTTTCTCCTGATCTTCATTGACTAAATACTAAATTCTTGAGAACCAGAAAACAAAAACACGTGAATAGACTGCTTTTCCAAATGAAAGGTTTGGGCTAGCTCATCTTAAAGGTGTTTCTTACAGCTCAAAGTCCTTTGACTTCATCAAAATCAAGATTTGAACCAGCTCTTGAATTGACCTATGGCAGTAACCATTATACAAGCTAAATTATATTGTAGTGAAGTTTCCTTAATAAGGAAGTTATTAACCTACTCAAAAGGTGTCTATTGTCTACACTGCTCAGTGGCACTTAGGTAAAGATTTCATGGTCCAGGAGTAAAAGACTAAGCTCATCAAGGGTAAACATTGTGCATGACGCCCTTTTGTATTTTCCTTATTAATTGGCACATTGTTAAGGTCATATTCAACATGGCAGTTGTGAAGCTGGTAGCCCATATATGGTGTTGATTGGCACAGGTAGAAAGAGGTGTGGTTTGAATCAGGATCCAGAGGAGCATAAGACCTTATTCACACAAAAAAATGTATCTTTAGAGCAGGCCTTCACAACTTTGAATCAGTGGGTGGCTTAGGGCCGTTGTGCTGCAGGCAGCAGGTCAAAGGATTTCAGGCAGCCTGCAAAAAGTGTAGAGGAAAGCATTCTTTGTATATACAGGAAATCTTTGGCTTGCTGCAAGGGGCCTGCAGCTGCAGATTATGCAGGCCTGCTTCAGAGTGTTGAAATCCATAGGGTGTGTGTGAAGTAGGAAGCCTAGTGAAGAAGCAATGATCTAAGGTTCTGATAGAATGAGAAGGTTCTGACACAAATATTGAATAAGGACTTATTTATCACCTAATATATACAAGTTAAGAGAAGTAGGATGTTGGGTTAGACAGAGAGTTTATCTCAGAATCGGGAGCAACTGGGTTAAAATCCCTCCTCTGATACGTGGGGCTGTGCGATATTGGGCAAGTCACCTTATAAACCCTCCCTGCCCCCTCCCCACCTTCACTATGGCTGTGAATGGTGAATGTCACCCTCCCAGCCCTTTGGGCTCGCAACCTAGGGCTCCTTCTCAACTCCTCACTATCTGACACCCTTGTATCCAAACTGTTACCCAAGTCTGCTGATTTCACCTTTGTAACATCTCCCAAATACGTCCGTTTCTCTCCTCTGATACTGCCAGCCACTATAATATATGCCCTCATCACCAGGACTATTACAGTAGCCTGATGGTGGGTTTGTCTGCCTGAAGTCTCTCTCAAAACCAATCCATCCTCCATTCAGCCAAATGGCCAAATCACCCAAGTGATTTTCCTAAAGCACAGAGATAATCACATCACTCATTGAACTCCAGTGGCTCCCAAATTGCCTCCAACAACTGCAAGATTCAGTCATTCAAAACTCTTCCTAACCTCCCAGTCTTCTTACCCCCTCCTCCCCTCTATGTGCTCTTCAATCCAGTGGCACTTCACCTCCTGCCGGTTCCACAAGAAGTCACTCCATCTTCTGAGACGGGCATTCTCTCTGCCTGTCGCCCATGCCTCGAACACGCTCTCTCCTCGGCTCTAACTGCTGATCTCCCTGGCTTTGTCTGGGTTCAAAGTAAAAATCCGATCTTTTAAAGGAAGCCTTTCTCAACCCCTCTTCATTCCAGTGCCTTCCCTTTTTAAATTGTTTCTTATTTATCCTGAATTTAGTTTCTTTGCATGTTGTCTCCCCCATTAGATTATAAACACCTTGAGGGCAGTGTCTGTCTTTTGCCTTTTTTTCATATCCCCAGTGCTCAGCACAGTGCCTGGAACACAGTAGGCACTTAAGAAATGTTTAGTGATGTATTGATTGGGTTCACCTCTCAGTACCTCAGGCTATTTTTAAAGACCTGTTATAGCTCAATTGCAGATATCCGTTGGTAGAAGAAGCTTCCTGTTTAAAACAAGCCATTCTTTTAAGGGCTGGGGATAAAAAGACAAAACTGAAAAGCACCCAAAGACTGAAAAAGATTACACTCTGCTGGGGAACAACATGTAAGAAAATAAGTAAATACAGGAATATTTGAGAAGAGAGAGAATAATAATTTATGGCATCAGGGAAGACTTTACAAAGGAAATGGTGCTTGAGAAAACTCAAAGAAAACTAAAGATTCTGAGAAATGGATGTGAGTAGGAAATGTATTCTGTAATTGAAAATCTGATAATCTGGGATAAAACTATGATAATTTGTGCATAAAAATACTGGTGTGACAGATAGAATTCTGTGCTTCGGAAAGTTTGATAGCTATGTAAGTTCCCATGGGAGGTGGGGGTCAGCACTAGAATGAATTGCTTGATTGAAATCCACAATTTCTTTCTCATTTAAGGGAAAGATTCCCAGGTAGGATTCTACATAAGTAGAATGCATAGGTCTTCAAGGGAGGGAAGGTTTACCCGAAGAAGTAGATTCTATGATTTTCTGTTAATACTAGACACTTTCCCTTGTTGGAGTTTAGGGGCATGGGATTCAATTACAGGGTAGTAATATTAGTCTGGAAGATTTGAATGTCCCTAGGGGAGGTGGTGGCTCACTAGAGAGTTAAAGAAAGCTGTCTTGACTTTTTAATGGGCTCATTGTGAGTCTTTTGGAACCTATTTGCTACTCCATAAATTCTAGCAGCTTTCTATTGCCTCTAGAATAAAATACAAATTCCTGTGTTTTACTTTTAAATTCTCTTCACAAAGTTGCCCTAACTTATCTTTCCAGCTTTATTGTCTCTTATTCCCCTCCTCCATTTTATGATCCAGCCCTATTCAGCTTCCTTCACGTTCCTCACACAGCACCCATCTCTGTGCCTTCGCCTTAATCACCCCCACCCCATACCTGGAATGAGCTCCCGACTCGCCTCTGCCTCACAGCACATCACTCTTCCTTCAAGTCACAGCTCAAGTGCCACCTTCTACATGCAGCTTTTCCTGATTCCCTTCAAAGGCTAGTCCCCTCCGCATCACACTGCTTTATGTTCAATCGTCTTTTTGTACGTACACTGGATATACAGATTGACATCCCTGTGGTTAGGATGCAGTTCCTTGCCAGAAGAGGTTGTTTGATTTATTCTACTTGAATTCCCAGCAGTTAGCATAGTATCTAGCAAACAGCAGGAATTCTATAAATGTCTGTTGAGTGATATAAAAGTGTGGTAGGTTTGTTGCAAATATATGCATATGCATATGTGTGTGTGTGTGTATTTTATGAATATATGTATGTGTATATGTACATACACACACACATACATCTGAAGTGAGTAAGCTAACTTGTGAAAGCTGGTCATTAAGTATAATGGGACCACTGAGTTAGGGAGGGTAGAGCAAGAAAAAACAAGTTGTATGCTTGCAATAGCCTATGGAGCAGGGGCACCAGTGTTTATTTTTTCCTATTAGAAAATCTAGTTCACAGATCCCACAGCCCATAATCACAGACCTGAAATGCTCTTGCATTCATTTTTGACAAGAAAAGATGTTGAACAGATGAGGGAGGATGAGAGGGAATAACCCCAGAGAGTAGGGGCAGGTGAAGTTAATGGAGAGCACCCAGTGTTGTCATTAGTTGCAGATTCTTCTCATTACAATAATCTTCTCATTTTTCTTGAAGCAAAACAGCCTTTGTGGATTATGTTGACATTGGCAACCAAGTCAACATGTTTCTTTTTCTCATCCTTATGAAAATGCGGTTCATAATTCACATGGAATGTTTTACACGTTCTCTCCCAAACTGAATTTACGAAGAGCTCCTCACCATGGAGACACATTATCCACTGATGATCATTAGGACCATAGAAACTTCGAGTTCTAAGAGACTCCTTAGGTCATCTAGTCCAAAGGCAAGCATGAATCCTCCGTATTTTGATAGATTACAAGCAAAATGGCAGTACCAGATTCCTTATTCATACTAAAAACAGCCCATTTTCACTTAGAGAAATCATCAGAGTAGAAGAATTTATTCCAGGGATGGGGAACCTAGGACCTAGAGGCCACATGTGCCTTTAGGTCCTTGGGTGCAGCTTTTTGGCTGAGTCCAAGTTTTATGGAACAAATCTTTTTATTAGGAGGATTTGTCCTGTGAAGTTCAGATTCAGTCGAAGGGCTGCACTTGAGGACCTAGAGGGCCACATGTAGCTGCATCTCTAACCTTGATTTAGTCTGTGTTCGCTTGCTTCTTTATTGAAATTCATGTTATCGTTTGGTATTGATAAGATCCCAGACTTTTCCAGAGATATACTGTTCTCTTTTCTTCCCTAAGGTTTCACAGTTGTGCTTTGATCTTGGTATCAACCTGCAATGGCAGGGGTTGAATGTCATTTAAATGATACTTTTAAATACCAGGGTTCTAGTCTAGGTCCAAGTAATCTCACCACAATTTTGGAATGTGGGCTTTACACCCTTTTTGGGTTTTCTTGGTGAAGATGCCGGAGTGGTTCACCATTTCCTTCTCCAGCTCATTTTACATGTGAGGAAATTGAGGCAAACAGGGTTAAGTGACTTGTCCAGGGTTACACAGCTAGTAAATTTCTGGTGCAAGATTTAAATCCAGTTCTTCTTGACTTCAGGCTTGGAGCTTTATCTACTATGCTACCCAGCTGCCTTACACTGCTATGCAAGTAATGTTAACACAGTCATAGGGAATGAGATGTCACCAGCTACTGCTTTTTGGGGGAGGTAGGGGAACATGTTTCATCAGATTTTTTTTTTTGGATAATGTTGATTGGTTTTGCTGAACTTTTCCTATCTTTTTTATTCTTTGTTATAAGGCCTAGCTCTCTGGCAGAGAGAGATAGGAGAGACACATTCAAAAATGAAGAAAATTGAGAGAGAGAGAGAGAGAGAGAGAGAGAGAGAGAGAGAGAGAGAGAAAGAGAGACAGACAGACATAAGTGTGTATCTCTCTATCTATCTATCTATCTATCTATCTGACTGTCTGTCTATCTAGTTTAAAAAATGAAATAAGCCTCATTGCTAGAAAGTCTTGAGCACATTGTATGGACAATCTATGGAGGATCTGGAGAAAGATGTGGATAAGAGCCCCATGGAGGGGCCATGATTTATACTGGTCGAGACAATATCCCCATTACTCAGATCATGGATTCTTTGAAGCATAGAAGCAATTTATATTAGAAGAACAAATCATAATGCTTCTAAATCTGTTGAACTCTGAAAGAGGATGTTATCCAATCCCAGATATTCTTTGTGCTTTGCCACGTCCTGCCCTTCTGCACTGTCAACACTGACTGATACTGAGACTCCAAAACTACTGACTGATGCTGTCTACAGCTGCTTAATGATTTTTTATTGTGTTTCCTATCAAAGAAAATGTGTTGTGTACTTTGGATACAACTGATAAAGGATTTCCTCAGATTTATTATTTGTAAAATGCTATTTATTCCATTGCTGTGCAGATCAATTAAGCCTCCATTTTGACAATATATTTTCTTTTCCCCGAAACAAATCTTTTGAAACCAGCAGCCCACAAACTGCTGCCAAGAATCATCTACATGAACACACTGTCCCAATTAAGGTGACAAGCAGACTACCCCTATGTAAGAAAAGATGTAAACAGTGGGTGCAGAGGCAAACCCTGAGCCTGCAAACTGGCTGATTTCTTAAAGGGGATGATAAGACTACAGAAGAACCACAAAACTCCTAATTATTTCCAACAAAATCTGTAAAGAAACCACTGCATCACTGTACTCAAAAGCCTTCTCCTCAAATGGTCTTTTTAAATATTTGGAGGAGAAAACAGGGCAGCTCCTTTAAGAAGTAAGCTGTGGTAGCAGAAGCATGTGATGAAGCTTTAGGATGGCCAAAAAAAAATAAAAAAAGGACAACTGAAGGCTAGTGAAATATTGGGAGCCTTAGTTTCCTTATCTGAAAAATGAGATTAAGTGTCCCTTGAATGCCCACCTCTGTGAGGATAATATATGATGAAGTACATAGCAAACTTTACAAAGGGAGATCCAAGCCAGTTACTGAGAGGGCAGGTGGGGCAGTGGATTGAATGATGGGAGACACGGGTTGCCATCTGCCTTCAGCTACTTATTGTCTATGTGATCAAAGGCAAGTCACTTTTGATGCCTCAGTTTCATCATTTATAAAATAGGGATAAAACCTGTCCAAAGAAATGTCAAGGGGTAATGGGTAGAAAAATTACATTGGAATCAGGAAGACCTGGGTTCAAAATCCCCCTTCATATTTGCAGTGTGACCCTAGGGAAGTTCCTTGATCTCTCTGTGCCAGAGGCAATTCTCCAAGACTGTAAGTTTTAGAGGAGGTGCTAATTTGCACTAGTATAGGGAGTTTCCATGATGAGATTTGGCACAACTATGAAGACACCCATCTAGATTCTTCTCCCCCATCACCTGGCTCCCCTATGCCCACCCAGCTCCCCTACCTTCATTAGTTTCCCCATCCCCAGTAGCTTCTTCACTCCCAGGCAGGAACCCCCCCCCCATGTATAGGTTGGATGGGCAGTGGAGAAATGACCAATGACAGTCCAGTCCTTATAAGTATATACTGTCTGACGCTCAAGCATGATGTGTCGGATGTTATCCCTTTGGACGATGGGCACGCATTACATGACTCTTCCTAATTAATTGTATGGTTTTTTGATTGGTTGATGACACAAAACTGGAAGTGCACACAGAAGACCAACCTCCAAGGTGCAACCCCAGCTTCTGTATTCCCTGACTGCATACAAATTAGGAAGCAGTGACAAGTAGATGGCTTCAGGTAGGGTGATAAGTAGAAGTAATAGTGTCGGGGGCCTACCTCTCCACCCAGGCCGACACATCGCCAATAAACACGATGTCCGTGGTTCCTTTGCCTTTCTGCATTTCTTCTGTCCTGCTCTGAAGTGAAGGAGGAGACCTTGGGAAATTCAAAACATGAGTAGTAGAAGTCCAGAAGAGACCATAGTAGAATCTGTAGGCACCCGAGAACGATAAGGAACATAATCCCGAGTGACCTACTTTACCCAGTCCGGCAATAGAGAAACACAAGGTTCTGGTTTCTGAAAGGTAAGCCACATCCAGAAACATATTTGATACATGTGGGGGGCAGGAAAGGGATGCTTCATAGCAACCATTTTAAGTTTGAACACACTCTCCAGGGGACTGAGAGAGCAGAGGGGAGAGTGTGTCCCCAGCTGGAGGGAGATATGTTAATACTTATCGTTCCTGCTTTATTTTTTTAGCAAATGTCTCTACTGTTAATGTTTACTAATTGAAGTTAACTAGCCAAATAATTACTGGAACAATGATTATTATAGAGAAGGTACTATCTACAATAGGCAATTAAATAATTAATATCTCATTGATATTAGAGAGAACATACTAGAACAGAGTCTCTAGATGACAGATTAGGAAGATAACTTAACCATTCAGAGTTAACCCCCTAGAACCTTGGAGGGGGAGATGTAATCTTGCTTTGGTTATGAAAGTGAGGGGTAGGAAACAGCCAATTGATAGCTAGCATGCCTGGGGACCTGACTTCCCAATGAGAGTGGGAGGTGCAATAAGGACCTTATCTAATATTGTGCTAGAGGCAGTTAGATGGCTTCGTAGATAGAGTGCTGGGCTTAGAGTCAGGAGGACCCAAGTTCAAATCCAGCCTGAGATATTTACTAGCTGTGTGACCCTGGGTAAGTCACTTAACCTCTGTTTGCCTTAATCCACTGGAGAAGAAATGGCAAACCACTGCAGTACCTCTGCCAGGAAAACTGCGTTGACATACTATAGTACAGAAAACAATGTAATGTTGTTCTAAACCTGACTTGCCGATGGAAGTGGGAATGGGGATAAAGACCCTCACAGCCCATAAATACTACACTAGAAAAGCATTTTTCAAACTTTAACGTGCTATAAAACTACAAGTTATTCCCCAGGTTGGCTCTCTAATTCAGAATTCCAACAGAAAGATGAGGCGCACAAGAGAAGAGAGTTGTCCTGACTTCCCAGGGTATGACATGCAAGACTCCCTGACCCTGTACATGACCATTTGGACATCAAAGCCATGCCCCTATTGCTCTCTTATCCTGGAATTCTGTTCAAGTTCTAGAGCCTCCTTGTCCTGGCACATTTGAGCACCCCTGCACCCTCTCCGCCTGCAATATCCCTCCACGAGGCCTGCCCCCTTCTTCCACTGGGGAGTTCCTTCCAGGATCTCCACTTTGTAGAGGGGCCCAGATTGGCCTCCAGTCCCCCCAGCACCTGCTCCTTACTTCTGTTTTCTCCATCCCCCACCCCCATCCACTGCTTTTCAGCTCTCTTTGTGCAAAGACGAGCTTCTTGAACGCAGGAACCATCATTCTTTTTCTTCTACCAATACCCAGTGCACAGTGAGACCTTAATAATGCTTGCTTCCTTCCTCTCTTAAATATGTCCTGTCTT
This sequence comes from Phascolarctos cinereus, assembly GCF_003287225.1. Lineage (NCBI taxonomy): Eukaryota > Metazoa > Chordata > Mammalia > Diprotodontia > Phascolarctidae > Phascolarctos > Phascolarctos cinereus. The sequence goes on from NW_027556180.1 coordinate 14,390,668, forward strand.
CTATTCAATGAGAAAAGGAGTTATTGTTGTTATTACTGCCTTAAAGCAGTCCTGAAGAGGAGCAGCATGGTGTAATGGATGGGAGGCTAGCTTGGAGTCAAGGACCGGGTTCAAGTCCTGTTTCTGACACATACTGTCCATCTGACTAGACTTTGGTCCCTTAACTTTTCACTTGAAAACTGCAAGTATGTACAGTCTGCTTCACTGGACAGACTTCCCCACACAATGAAATCACAGGTCTAAGACCACTCCCTCCCCTAAAAAAATTCAGAGCTCAAATATCACCTCTTTGGTGATACCTCCAATATTCAAATCCTGTTGAAGTAGGAGGTTTAGTTTCAGCTGATTCAGATGGAAACTCTTTGGGAAAGGGACACATTTTAGAATCTTATTAATTTGAAATCTATGTGGAGCTCTTTTCAAGTTTAAATAGTCTGCTTCAATATGTTATCAATGATGGTATTCATACTCACTGGGAAGATGGCTATGCCTCACTTCTCTTCATATGTGTGAGACATTGTCAGGGGGGCTGTTAAAAAATCGTAAGTGAAGATTTTAGATTTAGTGAACTGACTCAGATCAAGTAAAGATTTAAAGATCTGGGCCTGAGAGCCTGGGATCAGACTTTAGGCTGGGAAGATTAATGTTCTGCTTTGTACATCACACCCAGGGTAAAATGAGTGGACCTGGGTTTATTGGTGTTCAGTTGTTTTCAGTAGCATCAGATTCTTTGTGGCCTCATTTGGGGATACCCTAAATTAAGAGATAATGTGGTATAGTAGAAAAAAGAATTGTATGCAGTCACAGAATCATGGAATTTGAAAATTAGAAGGGATTGCAGACCCTTCAGTCTTTCTGGTCCATTCGGTCATTTTTCAGTCATATCTGACTCATTGTGACCTCATTCGGGTTTTATTCATTTGTTTGTTCATTTATCTATCTGGTTGTCTATTATTGATTTATTTTTGGTTTTCAACATTCACTTTTATAAGGTTTGAGTTCTGATTTTCCCCCTCTGTCTTCTCCCCCCTCCTCAAGACATCTTGTGATCTGATAGAGGCTATACATGTACGATCACATTAAACATATTTCCACATTTGTCATGTTATAAAAAAAGAATCAGAACAAAAGGAGAAAGACACAAGAAGGAAAAAAAAAGAAAAAAAAGAGTATGCTTTGATCTGCATTCAGATTCCATAGTTCTTTCTCTGGATGTGGATAGCATTTTCCATCATGAGTCTTTTGGAACTGTTTAATCAGCATATTATTGAGAAGAGCTAAGTCTATCAAAGTCGGTCATTGCAAAATGTTGCTGTTACTGTGTACAATTTTCTCCTGGTTCTGTTTACTTCACTCAGCATCATCTCATGTAAGTCTTTCCAGGTTTTTCTGAAATCCACATGCTCATCATTTCTTACAGAACAATACCATTCCATTACATTCATATACCACAACTTGTTCAGCCTTTCCATTTTTTTATTTTGGCTAGGCAATGGGGTTAAGTGACTTGCCCAGGGTCACACAGCTAGTAAGTGTTATGTGTCTGAGGCCAGATTTGAACTCAGGTCCTCCTGACTTCAGGGCCAGTGCTCTAACCTCTGCGCCACCTAGCTGCCCCCATTTGAGGTTTTCTTGGCAAAGGTACTGGAGTGGTTTTCCATTTCCTTATCCAACTAATTTTGCAGATGAGGAAACTGAGGCCAACAAGATTAAGTGACTTGCCCAGGGTCACACAGCTAGTATGTGTCTAAAGTCACACTTGAACTCAGGAAGATGACTCTTCCTGCTTCCAGGCCCAGATGCACTATGGTCCCACCTAGCCCTTGCCTTCTAGTCCAACCCTTACCTCAAAAAGACTCCCATTACATATGCCTGGTAAATGTCAGTATGGTCTCTGCTTGAAAATTTCCAATGAGAGGGAGTTCATGCAAAAGGAATGAATGAATGATAAAGAATTTTTTTTCATAAATTCTTACTTTTTTTTTTTCTGGGAAGCTAGGTGGGGTAGTAGACAGAATATCAGGCCTGATGTCAGGAAGACACAACCTCCTGAGTTCAAATCTGAAAACAGATACTTACTATGTGACCCTGGGCAAGTCACTTAACCCTGTTTGCCTCAGTTTCCTCATCTGTAAAATGAACTGGAGAAAGAAATGGCAAACCACTCCAGTACCTTTGCCAAGAAAATCCCAAATGGGGTCACAAAGAGTTGGACACAACTGAAAGGACGGAACAGCAACAATTTCCTCTAGTAAGAATTTAGATTCTAATAAAGGAATAAAGCATATCTAAGTGGGAGGGGAAAGGGCCATTTGGTCTGGGAAGTCCCTGGGATGGTGAATGGAGTCATAGGGCAATGGATTGTCTCTGTCTGTGTGTCAAGCTGGAGAGAGAACGAGTGGAGCAGAATGCAAAAATGCAATGACGTGGCATCAAGGTGGTCAGATCTAGAGACAACCAGATACGGTGAACTCTTAGAAATCAGGAGAGTGTGTACTCAGAACAGAAGTGAGAGTATTCAGATAGAGATGGAGAATAGAGGGGAAATTCCCTGCACCAATTTATAATCTGAGTGGCCTGGGGGAACTCCTAGGGGCTAAATAACTTGTCCATAGCACAGAGCTGGTAAATGTGAAAAGTAGGAGGTAATAATGACTGAGAACAATTGAGGAGAGAAGCCATCCCATCGAATGGAGTTCGTATTTCTTTGAAAATTCCTATTGGCTGGAGCTCACTTTGAGTTTTTAAACAAAAGGAGTCTAAAAATACTTTGATATTTACTTCCTGAGGACTTTGAGGATGTGGGGTTTTTTTAGTGTTCATCTTCCCCCTGCCCATAGATCTCTGCCCATCTGAGTTTTGGGAGGCCCTTCTGGCCACTTAGCAAAGGGCCTCCTTGATCTGAACAAAGTTAGTCGTTAGACACCAGCCACCATAATCACCGAGACATTATATATACAGGCTTTCCAGCTCCGTTTCATCCAGGGAAACTGTCTCGGTTCGTGTAGCCTACGAGGAGCATGCATTGTTGACACCTTAAAGTGAAGGCAACAAGTCAGTAAGCATCTAAGCATTTGCTATATGCCAGGCACTGAAGATACAAAGAAAGGCAAAAGAAACAAACAAACCAAAAACATCAACAACAACAACAAAAGACAGACAAACAATCAAAAAACCAGTGCCTGCTCTCAAGGAGCTCCCAGCCAGATGGGGGAGTCAGCAAGCAAACACTTCTGGATGTGAGCATTTCGAGATAACCTTGGAAGGAAAGTATTAGCATTAAGGGGGACTGGAAACAGCTTCTTGCAGAAGATGGGATTTTAGCTGATGGCTTGAAGGAAGTTGGGGATGTGAAGAAGTGGAGATGGGGAAGGAGGGAATTTCAGGCTTGGGGGCAGCCAATGAAAATGTCCAGAGTCAAGAGATGGAGTGTTCTGTGCCAGTGATAGCAAGGAGGTAATGTCACTGCATCTCAGAGTACATGAAGGGGTATGAGATTTAAGGAGAAAGGAAAAAATGAGAAAGGACCAAATTAGAAAGGATTTTCTAAGCTAAATAGAGTACTTTTTATTTAATCCTAGAGGTAATAAGGAGCCAGTGGAGTTTATTAAATAAAGGGAGAAGGAGTGACATGGTCAGATCTCTTTAAAGGAGGACCATTTTGATAACTGAAGGATGGATTGTAATGGAAAGAGATTTGAAGCAGGAAAGTCAGCTAGAATCCACTGCAATTTTCCAGGCAGGAGGTGACGATGACCTGCACCAGCATGGTTGTTGTGTCAGAGGACAGAGCATTGAATATACGAGAGATTTTACAGAGGACTTTGCAACTCATTGAATATACGTAATGAAGTTGAGTGAGTAGTTGAGGATGAAGCCAATATTGAAAGTCATGGTACTGAGAGAATGGTGTCTTCCACAGTAATGAGGAAATTAGGAAGAAGAGAGGGTTTAGGGAAAAAGGAATGAGTTCAGTTTGGGACATGTTGAGTTGAAGATGTTTATAGGCCATACAGTTCAAGGTATCTAGTAGACAGTTGGAGGTTACAGGACATCAGGAAAGAGGTTAGAAAAAATAAATCTGACAATCATCTGCACAGGGTGATAATTGAATCCTTGGGAGCTGAGGAGATCATCGTGGGAAGCGGTATATAGAGAGAAAACAAGGCCCAGGACAGGGTCTGGGGAAACAATGACAATTAGGCAGGATCTGGATAAAGACACAACAAGGGAACCTGAAAGGGAGCAGTCACACTGACAGGAAGAGCAGTGGCCTGAAAACCTAAAGAGAAGAAAGTAGCAAGGATTGAAGGGGGATTTACAGGTTCAAAGACTAAAGGGAGCTCAGGAAGGAAGAAGACTGACAAGAAGGACTTCTGGGTCATTTAGAGTTACTTACAATCCTATTCTTATAAAGAACATCCAATTTTAAATAGGAAAAAATGTTTGAATCAGAGGCTAGAAGAAATGCTTGGAAATTCAGTTTATACTTGAACTTATGCAAAACGCTGAAAAATCCATATACAATATTTTGTACCTACACAGGAAGCCCAAGTTATCATTGTTTACCTGTCAACAGCTCTCCAATTTGTACACATCCATCCACAGAATGATAGACTATTTAAGGTGGAATGAAGGAAAGGATGTAAGTGGCTTCTTTGGGCCAGGCACTTGGCCATTTTTTATTTCAATTGATCCTAACAAGAATTCCAGAAGGCAGGTGCTCTTATCACCTCCATTTCGCTTTTTTTTTTTTTTAGGCAATTGGGGTTAAGTGACTTGCCCAGGGTCACACAGCTAGTTAAGTGTCAAGTGTTTGGTCTGAGGCCAGATTTGAACTCTTGTCCTCCTGACCTCAGGGCCAGTGCTCTATCCACTGCAGCACCTAGCTGCCCCCCCATTTCACATTTTACTGAGGCAAATAGAGTTAGGTGACTTATCCAGGGTCATAGTATATATCTGAGCATGAATTTGAACTCTGAACTTCTTGCCTCCAGGTCCAAAGCTTTATTCATTTTACCAACAGCAGCTTTGTATTTACCAATATGGTAGATGGAGTCTTGTATGTAAGAAACAACGGAGAAGCCAGATTGGACCAAAAAGTGAAAGAAGAGAAATGATATATCTGACAAAGTTGGAAAGGCAGGTTGCAGCCAGTTTGTGAAGGACTTTAAACGTGAAAGACTCTAGGACTCCTATTATCTGATCACAAGCACTTTAACCTCTAACTGCATGGCTTCTCCATCACCTTTAGCAACTCCAGCCTCCTGTCTTTCATCTAGAATTAATACATGGAAATGAGTAATGTGGTGTTTTGGATAAAAAAGAAATCCTAAATCAGGCATATGCAATCAACCTTTTATTTTATTTTTTTAAACAACATCTCTAGTTTATTTTAACCCTGCTTTAAAAATGTTGTTGAGAAAGCTGAATTAGAAGTAAGGTCTCACATTCTGAAATGATGCAAATGTGGTGGAACAACCTTTTCCCGTTGATTTCGAATTGTTGTTGTTGTTGTGGTTGTTGTTGGCTGGCATTTCTATAGTATTTGGTTTTTCAAAGCTTTTGACTCTGTTGTCTCACTTAAGATTCACAGCAGCCCTTGAGACACGTGCTAGTATCCGCCTCATCCTATGGAACAGGTACCTGAGGCGGACACAGGTCAGGGGACTTGCCCAGAGCCACACAGCTAAGAAGTATCTGGGGCAGGATTTGAACTTGTACCTTCTTGACTCCCAGGCAAGCACTTCATCCACTATGCCACCTATCTATGATAGAGAGGAAATGTGGTGAGCAGCGGGTTGGGAATCAGACAAATTCCTTACTCTACCGTATAGGAATGGAATGACCTTGGTGGGGAGGAGACAAGCATTTCATGCCTCACTTTCCTCATTGATGAATGTAATTAATCGAGAAGCTTTTATTAAGCAATTACTTACTACCTGGCACTGTGCTAGGTGCTGAGGATAAAAAGATAATATGGAAATGCCCAGATCTCAAGGAGTTTATATTTTATTTGAGAAAACCACCTGTATACATATAGATATATTCCGAATAAATCCAAGGTAACTTTAAGAGAAGAGGAGAAAGGAAGGAGCTGGCAGCTGGTAAAGCAGGAAAGACCTCTTTTAAGTAGTAACCTTTGAGATGAACTTTGAGGGAAAGCAAATTTTACAATAAAGTGGGTAGGAAGGAATGCATTTCAGGCATGAGGGACAGACAGCCTGTACAAATTCATAGAGACAGGATATGTTGTTTGTCTTTCATTTTTGAGGACCAACGACATCACAGGGTGAGTCTTGATGCATGTGTGAATTGCATTTACATGAGGCAGAGATGCACAAAGTCAGCAGCTTCACCCTCTCTTTCAGAGGCAATGAAGTCCAGTGGCAGGACAGAAGTTGGGACTGGAGATGGCCTAGGAAGCAGTGGATGACTTTGGCATCTCCAATGTCTGACCAACCTCTGAGTGCTCCACGGTGCTGCTTCAGCATCCTTCATAGCCTTTGGAAGTTATTTTCTTCCCCCCCAGTCCATCAGGCCAAGTCTTCACATGCCTGGGGTAGACCACCCTGCCCCAGCTTACCAATGGGCTTGGGAGGCTTCGGTTACCCTCAACTTGGTTTAGCCTTCCTGCTGAGATGGCTTACTGGGGTGTGGCCACTGCCCACACTACAGCTTCTTGAATCCTCAGATGAGAGTTGAGTGCCAGGTGGACACCAAAGGTGGATGAGCAGCCCTGAGAAAGGATTGGGGATCCCCCCCCCACCAGAGGTTCTAGCTTTCCTTGAACACCCCCATACACCCCAGGATATGTAGTGTTATGTGTGAAGAACGCAAAGGGGGCCAATATGGTTAAACCAAGGGATACAGACTGCAGAGACTTATATAATAACCCTGGAAGGCTAGGTTGGAGCTAGGATGTAAAGGGCTGAAAATGCCAGACAGAGGAGTCTATATTTGGTACTAGCCCTAATAAAGAGTTGTTCGCTTACTGAGGCCAGGGACTTGGTTAGAGCGGGGTTTTCTGAACATTGATTTAGCACTTGTTTGGATGAATTGGTGAATAGAAAGACTTCATTCAGGAAGATCGTTTAAGAGGCGATTTCAATGAGACAAGTAAAAATCTATGACATCAACCCAATTTTTTTGTGAGGCTTAAATGAGATCGTGTGTACATTTTTGCACCATATCTGTGTAACTAGAATGCAATCTCCTGAGGGAAGCACTATTTCATTTGTGTGTTTGGACCTCCAGCACCTTGCATGTAATAGGGACTTAATACATGTTTGTTCTATTGTTGAAGTGAACTGGATGTTGGCTATTATCGTTTGTTTGTTTGTTTGTTTTGTTTAGAGAAATAAATCAAGGAAGAAAATGCATTTCTAGACACTTGAAATATCTTAAGTCTACTGTATTATTTCCATTCTTTCATAGGCAATGTACAAAAGAGGGCCAGGGAGGCCTGTGCTACCTGGAATATAGCACAAAAGGACCAGCATTGCAATTGTTGGCAGATACTGATACTAACAAAAGAATATAGCCCATGTTCTTATACCCTAGATTTTATGCATACCCCTCACTTCCCTTGTAGGCCAAAGAGGATCTTGGGAGCAAAATGAGTCTGGTATCCAATCAAGACGCCCCCCTTAATGGGATTCCAGGGGAAATGAATGGTTTTGGGGGACATAGATTAAATCAGGGATTTAACAGGAATTATAAGAAGTAATCTAGTTGTGTTAGACAGCTGTCTAGAACCTATGATTTCAACACCACCTCAAACAAACATAATCAGTGAAATCAACGACCTTGGCCTGGGTAACTTTACTGGGAGATTTGGGACTTGCTGATTCGGTGTGGTACCCATTGCTTCATCTTTGCACTAGAAAGAACAATCACCTTGCCCTTGTTAAGGAGGGACTTTCTAGCTCCCAAATATCAGTGAAAGTGAGCTCCGGGCAGCAGATGACCCAGAAGAGCTAAAGCCCAAATACTTGTATGAAAGCCCACAGAGGACACGCCCAGCATAGCCAAAGCAATTGTGGAGAGTAAGGGTGCGTTGCCCAGTAGAGAGAGGAAGGAAGACCAACACAATGCCTTCTCCTGGATTTCCCAGCATCTCTTCAGTGTAAAGTTTGTGAGTTTCCCTGGTCATGACTGTATGTGAGCTCCATTTATTCCTGAATGTTTTTCTTCGATATATGTTCCCTGACCAACTATGTTCCTTCATGCATGTGAAGGCATCATAAATGTCCTCCATGTATGAATGTCTTCCCTCATCACACATCAGGCCTGCACAACATACGGTCCATGGGATGCTCACAGTCCACCAAAGCTGCTCATGGGCAGCGTGTTGTACAGGCCTGTTTTACAACCTCTACATTTTTCATGGGGCGCCCAAAATCCTTTGGTGGGCCATAAGTAGCACGGTGCCATGTGTTGTGGAGGCCTGTCATACGTGATCATGTGCATGATGTCCATTAGTGGTGGTGTAGCCCTGTTTGGGAGAATATCCCCTCCCCTTTTTGTGAGCATGGGGAAAAGGAGCTTTTTTTCCATTTTATTTGAAAGATGATTTGGATAACTACCCTTTGTTTTGATCCATTGCATCCGGTAGCTAGCTGCTAAAAGGACATCCATTAGTTGGGGCTTATGAACTATAGTTTTGAGAAGTGATTAACCCACAGAATGTTTCAACCCAGAATTAATTCCTTTGGGGACTTAAGTAATAGAAGGGCCCCACTTTCTATGTATGCATTAGTGTGCATAACCTTCTCTGGTGGAACAAGACAATGTGTCTCCCCTCCACCCTCCCACACCGTTTATTTGGTGTGGTTGGAATAAGGTGTTAGATTCACTGAAAGTTAATGTTGGGGTAGGGGTGGGGCAGGAAAGACAAAAATGGCACAGTTGTGAATAACTAGGAGGCACTCACATTGTCATTTCCCTTTCCAAGTTCTGTTCTCTTTTGTAAGCCCCACTTCACTTACAGTCCCATTCCATCCAAAACAGTTTATAAGTACGTCCCTTAGGCAGTGGCCTTGACCTTTTCTCCCACAGAATAAGGTTATTTCTAATGTCCTTTTGACCCCCCCCACACACACACACTCAAGCCTTTGAGCTTTTGTAAGCTTGAAGTCGCTCTTTGGGCTATTCTTTGTGATATTTCTGCTTCTGAAACAGCTGAGTTATTATAACATAACATTTTGGAAGAAGGCTGCCTTCATTACATCTAAGTTTCTGACCTCTTCCTGCATCATGAGTCACAGAAACATTTCCTGCGCTCTGTGAGTACAACTGGGCACCTCAGACATTATCAGTTATAGCAGGGCCAGTGATATTTTAATTGAATAGACTGCGTAAAGGTTAGTCCAACATAGTATTGCTGAAACCCATTTTCAGCTTTCCTTGTTAAAGTCTTTTGTCTACTTTAATTGTTCTGCTTTTTAAATGGTAAAGGATTATTTTTTTCCTGACTGGGGGAAGAGGTACCATGATGATGGGGAAATTAACTAAGAAATGTTCAGAGAGGTGATGAGCCACACCTGAACTGCCCCTGGCCTAATTGCAACATATAATTATAAGTTGCTATAAAATCCAAACCTATGTAATTTTAATAAGTGATTCTACAGAAAAAGAAAGAAAGAAAAAAACGAATAAAACAAAAAATAATGGTTCTACAAGCCAAAGTGCCTAATGATTCTCAGGAGGTTAGAGATACTGTGTGTTTTTCTCCACTTTTTTTTTTTTTGGTATCAATATGATCAAACCAAAATCACAGACGCACACGCAAGCACACACACACAGAGACACACAAAGACACACAGACACACACTCCCATAGTTATTTTAATAGCAGTGGCGGTAACTTTGGAGCCTGAATATCGACTTCAAACCCTAGGATTATTCTTGCTCCTTGCTCCTGAGCACTTCACAGACACTGGTATCAAAGTCCGATCTCATGGCACAAGAGGTCAGCAATCCCTACCTGGTAGAGTTCAAAAAAAGAGCCGAACTTTTGTACTGAGGTGCAGCACAGTGCAGACACAGAGAAACTGCTAATTGTCAGAAGGGAGGCTGCTCTCCTGGGGATGAATTTAATGACAGGTGACTTGTGAGGATGCTCATCAGCTGAGTCTTCTGGGATTCTATATAAGGAAAGCCTTATCAGCCTTGAGGAAGTCAAGAGGAGTTACGCACATTAATTATAATTGCCTGCATTTCTGTTTTTGTGATTGAGCCGCTGTGGAACCTTTCAGTTCACCAAGAAAATGCCACCAGTTTTTTTCACCCTTACATGACTTTTCTTCTAACACTTCTTCCTGCTTTTGTTTTACTCGGATCACTCAAGCCGTGGTATTTGATCGAAACTCTTGAATGATATAAATAGCGCAATAGGCTTTCACAAAAACATGAAAAAAGGAAAGAAGGAAGAAAGCAAAAGATAAAGAAAAAGAAAGAAAAGAAGCCAAAGATAAGAAGGGAGAAAAGAAAGAGAGACAGGAAGGAAGAAGGGAAGAAAGCAAAAAGCAAAGAAAGTAAGAAAGAAGTAAAGAAGTAAGGGAGAGAAAAAAAGGGGAAGGAAGGAAGGAAAGAAGAAAGGAAGGAAGGAAGGAAGGAAAGAAGGAAGGAAGGAAGGAAGGAAGGAAGGAAGGAAGGAAGGAAGGAAGGAAGGAAGGGAGGGAGGAAAAGAAGGAAAGAAGGAAGAGAGATGAAAAAAAAGAGAAATCTGGACACCATCATTTTTAACCCAGTGGTTTTGTTTGTTTGTTTGGAATAAAATGTGGACTATTGAAGAGTGTTCAAGAAATCAGCTTCACAAGCCCAAGATGGAAAGACATATCTACACAGCAGTTTAAGTAAAAAAGACGGCATTTTAAGGGTTTCATGTGAAGTCATCAGTAAGACAAGTCAGGCAAAGGAACTGGTGCAATCTGAGGCTGTGTTAAGAGATTATCCTAAGCTAGGAGGGTGAGGAAGTTCAGGTGTGGCACTATTCTTTCCTCATTTCACTCCCAATGGAATAGTGTGCTGAGTAGTAAAATGCAGTAATTGATTAATCAATGAACAAGTGTTTAACGAGCATCTCCTGTATGTGAGGAAGAGCGTCAACATCCTCTAGTGTCTAGAGAAAAGTGACCAGGATGGTCAATGGGCTGAAAAGCATGGTACAGGAAGGAGAGTATTCAGCTGAGAGGAGACAGGACAGAGGGATGTAGAAATGCCATCTTTCAGTATATATAAAGGACTATTATGGAGAAGAGCTTGGCTCCAAAGGGTTGAAGCAGGGTTAACTAATAACAATCAGTGGGAGTTTCAGAGGGGCACATCTCAAATACTCCAAAGTGGAAGCAGTGGCCTCAGTGAATTTAGGAGGCTTCCCTTTTCTAGAGGTCACTGGGAAAAAAAGAGTCTGGAGAACCACTAGGATTTTTGGTCAGGCATGAGTTCAACTAGGAAGTCTCTGATATTTCTTCCAACTCTGAAATTCGATGATTCTCTGAGACTATAAAGAGCAAGGAGCTGGCTTAGAGGTAGCTACTTATTTTTCTTGAACATTTTACAACAGTTTGTTCCCATCAAGCAAAACCTCTGGGTTAAAAATGATGGTATACAGATTTCTCTTTTTTCATCTCCCTTCCTTCCTTCTTTCCTTTCATTCTTTCCTTCCTTCCTTTACCTTCCAGGTAATGGCTAGGTGATTCTGAAACCTTAGCTATACACCAAAGTGATCAAGGCTGTGAAATTCAAGGAAAATAAAATATCTAGTCAATTCCATGGAAAGAAGAAAAAACTCACTTAAACCAGCTGCTTGCTTGATTGACCAAACTGTTCATTTATCTACTGGTTTTTGTTTTAATTGTTTAGAGGTAGTGCAAGTCTCTGCTCCAGTCCTTAATCATCATCCTCCTGTTTTGACGGTCTACTGCCTGATTACAGCGGCTGTTTTGAATCCCCATTGCATTTTGCCTTTAACATACACATGGATGTATCACAGGAAATGATGAACCAAGTCTGAAAGATCAAGAAACTCATAAACTTGTGAAAATACAAAAAACGAGGCAAAACAGGAAATATTTAAATAGCACGCAGAGCTCATTTTCACAAGTCTTATCCTAAGACGAATATGACTCTACTTTTTCTGCTTATCAGCAACCCCAAGTTGGGTGACGGGGAAGGACCCACACTGTAACTCTGTCTCTTTACAGAGAAGTTACAAGATCTATTGGGTTAATCAATGCTGCCAAGCCAATGTGAGGGTTTTCAGTTGAGCCTGGTCAACCACATTGTTGACAGTTGAGTCTGTAGATAACACAAATGAGGTTGGGCTCTCAATCTAACCACCGGAGAGAAAGGAGAGTTTCAAAGACAGTGAATCCAGTAGCTCAAGCACACTCATCTATTTATTTTATTTTTATGAATCCTTTCTATTGAGATCTTTACTTAGGTTCGTCCTCCTTTAAGGGATATAACGTTTGCATCTATAAGTTACAGTTACAGCTTAACTGATTTCCCCCTCCTCCACTTCTGTATATAATCCGTCGCCAAAGTTCTTTCTCCCCCCTTGGAAGATAATATTTCTGTCTACTTTGTGCCATATACCTCAATTTTACACGTGAAGAAACTTAACCATGATGACATGGCCAGAAGTTTCAGAGGTGAGTTCTGAACCCAAGTTTTTATTGACTCTCCTTCCAAGATTTCTTCCATTGTGCCATGAATTCTGTTAGATTATAAGTTTCTGAGAGAAAGTACTATGCAATTTTTCTTATTCATCCCTAGTGGCTAGAACAGTGTCATTTTCCACCTATTTGTATCGTTTAAACACGGATGAAAGTGACGACCATTTATTATTTTTTTTTCATTCCAACTAAGAATAGAACAGTGTACTGCCCCAGATGGGTGTTTAATAAAAATTATAGAACTGAATGAAGTGATTAATAATAACTGACATTTACAAAGTGCTTACTACGTGCCAGGCACTTTACAATCGTTATCTCCTTTGATCCTGACAACAACCCTGGGAGGGAGGTGCTACTATCCGTATTTTATAGGTGGGGTCGAGTCACTTGCCTAAGGTCATGCAGTTAGTAAGTGTTTGAAGCCAAATTTGAACTCAGGTTTTCCTGACTGCAGGCCCAGTGTTCTACCCCCTGCACCACCTAGCCAGCCAAGTGATTAGCTCAGTTACGTACAGCCAAGTAGCAGAAGAATCATGACAAGAGATGAAGTTTCTTGGAACCGTTTGGGTTCACCCTCTCTTCCCTTTCCCCCCATTACGTATGGCATTATTGTTTAAAAACAGTTGAGTTGAGTGAATTCCTATGGTGCTAGATTCTAGGATAAGAAGAAGCTCTTGTTACTGCTTCTCTGGACCCCTAAAAGTATGAAATGTATGGATCATCTCATTCCCATAAGGCATGGAACAGGAGTGAGGAACCTGAGGCCTCCAGGCCACATGTGGCCCTCTAGGTCCTCAAGTGTGGCTCTTTGATTGAATCCAAACTTCATAGAACTAATCCTTTTATTAAGGATTTAGTAATCTTTTTATTAAGGATTTTCTATACTAGAGAAAAAAATACTTACCCTTCGGGGGCAGTCCATCACTGCCATCTGGTGCCTAAATCAGGGCCATGTACAAACAGAGTTTGTTGACAATGAATCAACAGAATTAAAGTGGAGGTAATGTGTTCAAATCCTCCTTAATGCCTTATGTCTGTTCAGCAGAAAGACAGACTTAAAGACCATCCCCTAATCCCACCTTCCTGAGGGAATAGCCATGTATTGCCCTAATTTCATTGGCCCCCAACATAAAATAGAACCCACCCTCTCACCTCACAGCTTTTTGCATTTGTACTTTAAAACAGATTGACTCACTTCAATCACAGATCCATAAAAAAAAACTATCTTCCATTCAACTTGAAGTCTATTAAAATTCAAAATCACCTTGTTGACAAAGACTTTGTCATAACTACAATAATTACCTTCATGCCAGTGCCTCCCAAATCTCTAGATCTAGTCCCTTTCTCTAGCCTGGCCTCCAATCCTGAATTTCCAGCTATCTGCTGACCATCTCCACTTGGATGTCCCTTCCCCAGCTCATGGGAGATTCCTAATAAATAATTGTGGATTGATTGATTATATGACTGCGCTTCAAACTACTGTCCAATCTTCTCTTGCTCTACTCTTTTTCCCACTCCCTACATGGCAGACGTAGAGAACTGAGACATTAGCCACCCTAGTTAACCTACCCTTGTGTCATCCCTCTGCTCCCCACCTCATTATAGTCCCATAAGCCACCACCCCAATTCTTGGAAAGCACTCATTCCACATCTTCGCTTAGAGAGATTTCATTTCAGGGCGCTTCATGGCCCAGCTAAGGTGTCACCTTCTCCATGAACCCTTGAAAGGGATCTCTCCACATTCTACTTTGCTTAGAAATCTTTGTCTAGCTCTTTCCTTTTGCTCTTAGCATACTAGTACTTTATACCAGTTGAATTTGTGTTCCTGCCATATCCCCCAATTAGAGTATAATCACCTTGAGGGCAGGCAATGTTTCTAATGAGGGACAGCATTTTGTAGTGAGAAGTGCCCTGGACTTGAAGTCAGGAGATACCAAGTTTTCACTCCTGCCACTAAGACTTATTCACTATGTGCCCAGAAGGAAGTAACTGAATACCTCCAAACCTTAGTTTTCTCATCTGTAAAATAGTAATAATGATGTCTGCGGAGCTTAAAATATGGGCAGGCATTCTAAGGTCTGCATAGGTACCAGATTTGTTTATTACTCATATGGTTATTCCTAGGACCCAGAACCATCCTTTTTCTTGTTGTTTTTGTTAAGTTGTTTCAGTCGTATCTGACTCTGTCTCATCATTTGGGGTTTTCTTGACAAACATAGTGAAGTAGTTTTCCATTTCCTTCTCCAGATCATTTTACAGATGAGGAAACTGAAGCAAACAGGGTTAAATGACTTGCCCAGGGTCACACATCTAGGAAGTGTCTGAGGTCAGATTTGAACTCAGGAAGAGGAGTCTTCCTGACTTCAAGCTCGGCACTCTATCCACTGTGCCACCTAGCTGAGAAATCCTTAGAATATTAACAAATTAACTTCTGTTATGTCATATTAATTATATAATAATATAATAATTATATTAATTAATAAATTAACTTAATACATAAATTACCAAACCAGATCAGAACCTTCTTAGGGTCCTAGAGAGTTGTAAGGCTAACAGAGAGGTTAAGTGATTTGTCTAGGCTCACACAGTCAGTATTTTTCAGAGATGGGACTTGAACTCAGGTCATCCTGGCTCTAAGATTGGTTCTCTCTCCTCTCCCTTTACCATGTTGACTTGCCTGGGATCACACAGCTAGTAAGTGTCTGAGGCTGGATTTGAACTCAGGTCTTCTTGACTCCAGGCCCAGCACTCTATCCACTGGGCCACCTAGCTATTACCTTTGTAAATAGTTAAGCAGCAATTTATGAATCGTTGATACGCTTATTGTGGTTTTGAATTTCAGTGGTATTCGTGTTATCTGTCCTGTAACCTGGAGTTGACTTTCATTATTTTTGTTAAATAAATCTCTGTGAAGTGGATTCCCCAGGAAGGTAATTTACACACATGCTTAATTTGTATGTAATCTACTGACACAGAATGAAAGATAACTAGAAAATCAATGGGGAGATGATTTGCTTGCTCAAATTAGAAGTCCCACAATGAAGATGGAGGAGAGAGCTAATGTGCCTTGGATAGATACTGGATCTGGCTTGAATTTTGGGCTCTTGTGTTATGTTCTAGGGTGTTGGAGCAAATAGTCCTGTGGCTAATACATATCTGGAGAGGAGAGGAGGGGAGGGGAGGAGAGGGAAGGAGGTTACAAGTGCGGCAGTGAACGGCATGCAGATGCTGTTAGTTTGAGCAGCTAGGTGGCATAGTGAAAAGAGCACTGAGCTTGGAATCAGAAAGACTCATCATAATGAGTTCAAATCCAGCCTTAGACATTTCCTAGCTGTGTGACTAGACAAGCCACTTACCCTTGTTAGTCTCAGTTTTGTCATCTGTAAAAGACAATGGCAAACCACTCCAGTATCTTTGCCAAGAAAAATCCGAATGGAATCAGGAAGAGTCAGAGATGGCTAAAATGACTGAAGAATAACAACAAAGCTGTTAGTTCAGCATGATTACTAATAAGGACAGAAAGGACTAATAAGGACTGAAAACCACTATGTCAAAGGGTAGTAGTGCGATGAATAGGAAGGAAGGCCTATTGGACTAGAACATAGGAATGTCCTGCTTCCAGGGTCAGAGTCCTACTGACTCTACCAGTAATGACCTTTTGCCAAATTGGTTCCTCTTTCTGAATCTCTACTTCCTCATCTGCAGCATTCCATAGGAAACGGGACTGTTTCATCTCCAGTGTTCCTCCCAACTGTGCCATTTTGAGGACCCTAAACTATGGTTAACTGGGTAGCTGTCTTGGTTCTGAGTTCAAAGGTTTTCCATGGTCTGCCACAATGGGTGGTTTTCCTACATAGTTTCCTGCATGCTGGAGGGTATAGGAAGAAAGAGAAAAGTTGGCAGTCTAGATTACCCCCAAGCAGTCAACTACACTGAATGAACAGTCCCCCTAGCCACAGAAATTCCACCACCCAGGGGGTAGTCACATATGGAAACTTTTGTTGGAGCTGATGAAACCACTCTTGGTGGAGGGGCTAGACAGAGGAAGGGAAGGGAGTTTATTGCTTTAATTGGGTCTCTAGGCAAAGCCTCTTGGGTAGAGGGTACTTGGCTCAAGCTCAACCTACTAGAGATGACATACTCCACAATGTATTTTTTTTCCAAACCGTGGTCATGTATCAGGCAAGTACCCAGGCCTACATAATACTCCAAGCCTCCAAACCTCACAGCCTAGGTCTACTGCCACAAAATGCTTAAATGCTCGAATGGTGTGCAATTTCATCCTAGGTGTGCATAAAGCATGGCCTGAGTTTGCCCAGGGGTGAGTACCACCCCTGGGATGAGGCTAGGGTCACCAGCTTGGGTGAGCATTACCAGCAATCCTCCTCAGTAATGGTCCCAGAAGAATCTCATAGATCTGCTGGTTCTCTTCAACAATGCTCATGAAAAGGGGCAGCTACATGGCGCAGTGGATAGAGCACCGGCCCTGGATTCAGGAGGACCTGAGTTCAAATCCGGCCTCAGACACATAACACATACTAGCTGTGTGACTCTGGGCAAGTCACTTAACTGCATTGTCTAGCCAAAAGAAAAAAAAAACAATGCTCATGAAAAGCCATCCTTTGTCACCCTCATTCATGAATGTACCTGATATGTAACTAAGATCTAAACGTAAGCCTCCCTCCCCTACACCACTCCCATCCAGCAGTATACTGGCAAATATTCAAAAAGCAAACCTCCAGGGAGGAAAATGTATATAAGACACACTTTTCAGTTCATTGCTATTTTCTCTATTACTTTCTTAAGTCGAGAAACCAAGCAAACAATCAAGTAAGTCCTGACTTGTAGCATATGAGATGCAAATACACTGAAAATTAACAATGTGAGAGCTGTTTGATCTGGTCTGCCATCAGCCCTGCCCCCTCCAGGACGCACACAGGGAATATAAGCAATGAAATGAGTATTCCTGTCTCCCCGTTTTAGATTAGTGATTGGAGTCATCAGCGGATTATCAAGGCTCTTCCTGTCTCCTATTTCTGTCTCCTGATCTTTGCCTATGGGTTGTTTAAAAACTGCTAAGAGAATCGCAAAGAAAGGATACTGGGAAGATGTCTGGGGAAATGCGACATTCAAACGAAAAGAGTCTTTTACCGTTTTGGGCAAGGAGAGTTTTCTCGATGTTTTCATTCATTTCATCCAGTTTTCTCAAAGGGAACTTAAAGTTCTATGCCACCATCTGCAATTTCCAGGAGAGGACACTGAGTCTCAGAGGAGAGGGCGGACTTATTTAGGTTAGGATTCCATCACTAGTTAGTGGCAGAACCAGGACTGTATCCCAGATCTCTAGACTCCCAGCCGATGTTTGTTCTACCTCCTGTGTGAGCCATGGAGCCTTCTAGACAAGCCACAGATTAGAATGATCAGTATAGTGAATGTAACCTATTCCTGCTCTCTATGTCCCTCCTTTTTAGAGGTAATCAAGAAGTGACTTCCAATACAAGGTTGATTTGAATGTATAATTGTTTTCTTTCATATGCCTAGGGGCCCAGCTAGAGGCATAGATTGAAAAGAAAAATAGTGAAAACTGTGAGATTCTACTGGTACAAAACTCTCTGAAACTGTATATTCAGGGTCTGTGCTGAAGAAAAAAATGAACCTTCACATTGGGCTTCTGTCTTAAACCATAACTACAAAAAAATAAGAGGAAAGTATGAAAATAGATTCCTAGAGTTCTACGTTTGTATGTGTGTCTATATATACATATATAACACACAAATACATATATATGTATGTACAAATATACATATGCAAAACATATATACACACATATATAAATATATGTATAATTGCACCCACAAACACATATACGCATGCACACATCTATGTGTGCATGTATGTATGATTCATAGTAAATAGTAAGCTGGCTTCAGAGTCGGGAAGAACTGGGTTCAAGTCTTGCCTTTGACGCATCCTGGCTGGGTGACACTGGGAGCACTATTGAACAGCAGTTTCTTTTCCTGTGTGTGCCCCAGAGAGCTTCCTGAACAGCCACTCCCCTGTCTGACCTCCCACGCCTCCTCCACCACAGTTTCCTTGCTCCTCTCCCATGTTTCCATGACCTGCTCCTCCACCCCGCCTCAACTGCACCCAGAGAAGGGCTTAACATCACCCAAAAGTGAGCCGTCTTTATGTTTGTGAGCTCTGAAAGTCCTTTATCTGACTCTTCTCTGCTGTCATTTCAACTCTTCCTCTGCTGTATCCCCCAAATCTGTTTTTTGTCTTTACTTCTACTTCCAATCTCTCAGTTCTTTCCAGGCCACCATCTCTGCACTTCTCCTTTTTTGTTTTTTTTTGCACTTGTCCACTCCCCTTTTCCCCTCGAACCCTTAAACTAGAAGTCTACACTTTCTTCTTATCACCACTCATTCGCCCTCCTATCCCATTGGTATGTTTGCCATGCCAAGCCTCAGCCTTAGATCACTCTCCCCATCTGCTTCCTTCACTCCTGCTTCCTTGCTGTTGAACAAAGCTAAAGAGTCTCATGAAGCCATACTGACTGCGCCAAATACAAATTTACATTACCTAATTTCCACTGAGCCCTCACTACATCAAGGCAACCATTTTCTAACTTCCTAATCTACTCACTATCCCATCCCCCCCCAAGCATTCTACCAGATCTTTTCATCCCTCCTCAAAACCTTCCACGCCTCCTCCTTCTCAACCCTCTTGCTGGGAATCTTACCTCATATTTCACTGAAAAAAATAGAGGCCATTTTTGAGAGCTCCCTCTTCCCCCTTCCTCCTCGTCTCACTTCACTCAGATAACTTCAGTCTCTGTCTTCCTGAACTCTTCTCTCACATGAAAAGGTGGTTTTTCTCCCTGCCCAAGCAATCCTTTCCGTGAGCTCAAGTAATTTAATTTCATCATCTTCCATAGGAGATTGCTGTCTTGATAATCCTTACTCTCACCAATCTTCAATCACTCTATCCACTGACTATTCCCCTACCATCTACAAACACATCCAGGTTTTCTCCAGGCTCAAAAACCCCACACTTCATCTGTCCATCTTCCATTTCATGGCTAAACTCCTCGAGCAAACCACCTACAATTGATGCCTCCACTTTCTTTCCTCTCAGCTCTTTGTAATTTTAGTCTGACTTGGTCATTCAATTGAAACTTCTGTCTTCAAAGTTACCAATCATGTCTTCATTGCCCCATTTAAAGGCCTTTCCTCAATGCTCATCCTCTTTTGCCTCTCTGCAGCCTTCAACACTACCATTCATCTTCTCTCCCTAGAGGATTGTGACAAAGCCCCCTCCTGTTTCTCCCCTACCCATGTGACCAGTCCTTCCCACATTCTTTTCTTTGAACTGTATTCAAGTCATGACTTCTGACCATGGGTTTCCTCGGAGATTCTGCACTAGATCTCCTCCTTCCTCTTTTTGTACTATCTCTCTTGGTGATCTCGTCAGCTCCCGTGGATTCAACGATCATTTCTATGCAAATGATTCTCAGATCTATTTGTGCAGCCTTGATCTGTCTCCTGACCTCCAGTTTCTTATTTCCAACTGTCTATTGGACATCTCAAACCGGCTGCCTTGTGGACATCTGAAACTCACTATGTCCCAAATTGATCTCATCTGTCCTCCCAAATCCTCCCCTCTTCTTCACTTCCCTAATAGTGTCAAGGGCACCCCCATCATCCTGCTCTCGCCAGCTTGCACAGTAAGTGGCACCCTTGATTCTGGACTTCAAAAATGTGCCTCCTCTATTGGCTCATCCTGGAACTTCCCTTAGCAACTGGTTTCTCCTTGCTGTGGGGCAATCTACTGCCCCTGGGGCCCACTTATCTTGGACTACTTCTTGATAAAGCCCATTCCCTTTTTCCCATGAGTGAGTTACTTCAATACCTTTCATTTTGCGGAGGGATCCCAGAGAGATCTGCCTTCATTTCCATCCCAGCCCTATTCCTGACTTTCTCTGGACTTCAGACCCATGATCCTGTACTAGGTACCTTCATTCCTCTCCTTGCTACCCTACTTTTGAGCTCAGTGTGGTGCATTGTCTTCCTTTACTAGAATGTAAGCTCCTTGAATATAGGGACTGTCTTTCCTTTTGCTTATATTAGTAGCCCCACCATTTAGCACAGTGCCTAGCACATAATAATCACTTAATAAATGCTTGTATTTTCCTCCTTCCCTCCCTCCCTTCCTTCCTTCCTTTTTCTTTCTCTTTTTCTTTCTCTCTTTCTTTCTTTCTTTCTTTCTTTCTTTCTTTCTTTCTTTCTTTCTTTCTTCCTTCCTTCCTTCCTTCCTTCCTTCCTTCCTTCCTTCCTTCCTTTCTTTCTTTCTTT
Organism: Phascolarctos cinereus; assembly: GCF_003287225.1. Taxonomy (NCBI): domain Eukaryota; kingdom Metazoa; phylum Chordata; class Mammalia; order Diprotodontia; family Phascolarctidae; genus Phascolarctos; species Phascolarctos cinereus. The sequence continues at coordinate 14,411,704 of NW_027556180.1, forward strand.
CTTTCTTTCTTTCTTTCTTTCTTTCTTTCTTTCTTTCTTTCTTTCTTTCTTTCTTCCTTCCTTCCTTCCTGCCTTCCTTTCTTTCTTTCTTTCTTTCTTTCTTTCTTTCTTTCTTTCTTTCTTTCTTTCTTTCTTTCTTTCTTTCTTTCTTTCTTTCTTTCTTCCTTCCTTCCTTCCTTCCTTCCTTCCTACCTCCATATCCAATCACTTTACAAGTACTATTATTTCTACTTTTTCAACATCTCATATATGCCTCCTTTTCTTCTCTGACCCTGATGCAGGCTGTTATCAGCTTGGGTAGAGTATTGCTATACCTTGCTGGTCTTCCTACCTCATGTCTCTACCCACTCAGCCACCAAACCCATCTTCTAAAGAACAAGTCTAACTACTTCATTATTGTTGGTGTCATTGTCATCATTATTGTTACAGTTGCCATTTTTTATGGCTATTATGTATTTGGGGGCAAAAAACAATCCCCTAAAACCAATGAAATCATCAATCCATGAAACACTAGAATAAGAAAAGGAATAACATTATTGTGTGTACAGACCCTATGTATGTAAAATTCTGTCTATGTATATAGATAGATAGATGATAGATAGATAGATAGATATAGATATAACAATATGCAGAAGCATCACTACATGCATATTGATACTATATTAATTAAAATAAAAACCATTTATAATTAAAGTATATCTTAAAAGTTTATGTTTTTCTATGTGAGGAAAGACACAAATTCCACAGGAAGGTATTGTAAGGGCAATGTAAGTAGAAATTGCTTTGTTCCTTGTTCTGTTATCTCCAGCACTTAGCCTAGCACGTAGCACATAGTAGGCCCTTGGCAAAGGCTTGTTGCTTGATTATGGTGCATTGCCAAGGGTGACAGGCTGGAAATCAGACTGCCTGTTTTCAAGCCTAATGACCTGGCCAAGTCACATGTACCATCAGAGGTTCTGTTTCACCGTCTCCAGGGTAAAGTATTTGGACTAGATGACCTCAAAAGTCTCATCTAGCCCCAAATGTCTTCTCCTTTGAAAGTCCGAATCATTTTGGATATACCTATCTATGTACATAGAGTCTTTTCCATTATAGTGTAACCTTCTTGAGGACAGGAGATGTTGTTGCTTTTACTTTGCACCCCTACTACTTAGTCGGATACATGGTCAATGTTTCGCAGCAGTAATAATATCTAACACTCGTATAGCACTTGCTAGGTGTAAACTGTTGTACAATTATTATCTCACTTGGTCCTCACGACAGGCCTAACAGGTAGGTATTATGATTATCCCCATTTTATACATGAATAAACTGTGACAAACACAAGTGAAGTGACTTGCCCAGGGTAATACAGCTAGTGATTATCTGGGGCTTGATTTAAACTCAATCCTTCCGTTCTCCACACTCAGCGCTCCATCCGCTGAGCCACCTAGCTGCCCCACATAATAAATACAATTTGGTTGCTTGCTTGATCTGGAAATGAATACTGCTTTTTTTCAAATGATCAAACCAAAATTCACAAATTTGCTTTCATGTTTGTGCTTTGAAAGATCCATCTGTGAGCTTAGTGTGGTGGGGACTTTGTTGCTAATGCAGCTCACAACCTACCCGTGCCTCGCCATTCTAGCCATCCACGGACTCTTGCCCACGGTATACTACCTATCTGTCAACAGGCATCCACCCAATTCATCGAATGTCTTTTAGCTCACTTGGCATTTCCTAGATAGCAATAGAAAACATGGACTTAGGGGCAGCTAGGTGGCGCAGTGGATAGAGCACCGGCCCTGGATTCAGGAGGTCCTGAGTTCAAATGTGATCTCAGACATATAACACTTACTAACTGTGTGACCCTGGGCAAGTCACTTAACCCCATTGCCTAAAAAAAAAGAAAAAAGAAAACATGGACTTGCCTGCTCTCCTGACATGACCAGTGCATTATTTTTCTTTTTTTTTTCCCCAATAAGCATTCCGATGTCATGCTTTATGCCATTTCTCCTTCACATGTCTGGATTTGTAATATGATTTCAGCCTGTTTATAATCATCACAGGTTTATCCATTGCACTTTGGGTGATGTTCATCTCAAATTCATCAGAGACTATGATATTCTATAATTTAGAGACTGATATCAAAACTAATACAAAAATATTAGCAATATATTGAGGGAAGACACTAAAAAAAAGAATCTGCAGCTTTCTAAAGGTGTTCTAGGATGATCTATTCCTCCTGCATAATTCTGGGCCTAGGATGCTGTCTAGCAACAGTATCTATTCTACACACACAACACACACACACACACACACACACACACACACATCAACAAATTCTGTTGGTTGTCTAACTGCAATAGGCATTCTTCATTCAACAGAACATAAGCTCCTTGAGGTCAGTTTTTTTCTTTTATCCCTAACACCAGTCTCAGTTTCTAGCACACAAGAGATGCTTAATAAATGTGTTGATTCATGTATTCATCCATTTGGTTTTCTTTGTGTGGATAGGCCAATCTCTTTTAAGGAATTTAATTTAGGCAGCTTGGCAATGCTAAATTACATGCTTTTAAAAACCTACTTAAAATGAAAAGAGTGTTTGTCTGAGTTGTTGCCAGATTAAACTAACAGAGCATCACATTTCTTTAAAGAGAAATGAGATGAAACCTAGCATCAGATTCCAAGAGATCCTCACTAAAACTTGGAGAAACTCCCCAGTTCATTTGGTGCTATGTTGCATATTAATCATAAGGGGGTAGCTATTCCTCTATTTAAAGCCTTGGGGACCAATATCTACATGCCCGAATCACAAAGGTTAATTTTTCTTCTGATCAGAAAATATTTCCTCCTTGTTAGCGCTTTTTAAAATTTTATTTTATTTTATTTTTGTCAAACCAAGAAATTTCTGCATCAAAACTGCTGCTCTGGGAGAATTAAATGTAATTTCCATTAAAATTGGATCCTTGACCTAGTAATTCAGGCAAGACATTACAGCCTTTGCTTTAATAAGGAAAGTATATGCCTTTCTCCTGAAAAGGTCCCCGAAAAAGGGAACTGACTAGATTAGCGTATTTTCTGTGCACTAGACTTCAGCAAAGATAAAATATGACTCTTCTAACTAAATGTTGCATTTATTATTTAAGACTAAACATTCTCAAATAATCATTTTATTATGGAATTCCATTTCAGCATTCAGCTTAAGCTTCCCTGTATCATTCTATGTATTTTTTGTTAAGCCTGAGATAAGAAGCATGAACTTCCTGCCCAAAACAGTTCCAGTCTACCCCAAATTTCAGGAAGTAAATCTATTATCAGACTTTACAGATGTTTCTTCAACTTGCCTTTCTAAAGCTAATCTGTTTCCTTTGAAGACACAGTGCCCCCTTCCCGCCTTCTTTCTGGTGATTCAAAGTGGTAAAGGCATACTCTGCCTCAGTATCTCATGCATCTTTCTAAAATTATAGGTGAACATGTGGCTCTCTCTTTCTCTTGTCTCAGGAAAAGTATGTCATGGTGGTTTCCTCAGTTAGACATGTGTTTTTCTCCAAAAAGGAAATGTAGTCTTCCTTTAAAAATATTGAAAATCCTGACACCACATCTCCCCACCCCCACCCTTCACCAGAAACACCACAAATAAACCTGTGGAAGTATCCTGGCATTATCCTTGTCTAACAATGTCATTGTGTTAGATAATTTATGAGGGGATTTTGTGAACTCTCTCGAAAGACAGTATATGATAATTCTTGAACTTTCCAGTGCCGAATGACAGAGTTCCAGATGTTTCGTGGAAAGTGCTGTAATTGCATTTATGATTGATTTGTTGATTTTGCATTGTAATGCACACCACGGAGAGGAAGCAAGAGACAGGGTGGCAGAAAGATATGAGGATATCTGATGTCGCCGCTAACCGAATAATCCAAATGATGATTTTACAGAAATACCAAAGAGGTTAATTATATCTTAAAGGGCTTGTAAAATGCTCTCCACCCTGTCACCCACAGTATATTTCATTTACACCTGTAGGTTTTTCCCAAGATTGCTTCTTGTTCAGGTGAGAGAAAATGTTTTTAATCAAGAGGTTCAATTCAACTCAATGAGGACTTTCTTCTTAAGCAAGTTTAAATGCAGAGCACCATTCTGGGAGTTGGGGATCCAGAGAGAAAAATGAAACTGACTCTACTCTTAAGTTACTTCTCTTCTTCTGCTTCCTTTCACTAGTAATCTCCATTTCTCCCATCCCTTAGAGCTACTCTGCCTTTTGGGAACAGCTCCTCTACCCCTAAATTCTATCCTATCAGATGATTAGCCCCTTTAGGCTCTCCATCTAAGTGAAGGCTAAATGGAAAAAACAAAAAAAAGATAGTCCCTGACCTCAAGGAGTTCTCAATGTCATTAGGGAGTGGGTTGCTTTGCCAAGGAAAGTTGTTTGCTTTGATGAGACATCTGCCGAGCTGTCTTTTATTATTCAGGAATTTGAGTAAGGACAAGGGTATAGGCTAATCAATTTAGAACTGAGAGTTTCCTGGGAAAGGAGGGGAAAAAATCTAATTGTTCTGATAAGATGATTCAAATTCCGCAGCCAAAGGAAGTCCAGGAGACTTGCACTGGTCAAAAAGAAAAAAAGATCAAATTTTCTCAGCCAGAAAAAATCTGAAACAAACTGGCACCTTCACGTTGCTCATTCAACAAATCCCAAAACTCTGCTTTCTGTAAAGCTGAAGTCAGATCTTGGCCCCACCAAGCCTTCCTTGACTATTCTGGGTCCCATCAGACACTCATTCATTTGTCTCTGAACTTTTATAACACATTTTGTAAGTACCCCACATGTTTCTGTTTTGTGTTGTTATAGCTTTTTTGTGTGTATAAATTCTTCCAGGGCACAAACTAGGCCTTATACTCCTATGAATTTCCCATAGCACCTAGCACAATGCTAGGCACATAGCCAGACATTAACTAACCAGTGAGGATAGAATCAAAATAAGTTTAAAGCGAATATAGCAATAATATAAGCACAATACCATAGATTTAGAGCCAAAAAGAAGCTCGGAGCTTGTCTAGTCTTTTCCCTTCATAGGTGTGGATGGCTCAGAGTGAGTGTAAATAGCGACTGTTTCTGTTTTGGCCAGAGACTCTGAGAGTCTTTCCTTTCCTGATTGACTCTTTTATGAAGGCAAACCAAGTCATCTTTTGCCTCAATTCTTAACCTGGCTTTTAACTACTGAATGAGTGTTACCTCAGTCAAACTAGACTAGGGAAAGACCTTAGCTTAAAAAGTCCAAGTCTCCCACTGCGTCTCGGGCCATTGCCAGTCTTCCTGACCCATGTCTTGCCATTGGACTGTGATGACTCTAGAGGACATAGTGGGGCTGATGACTTTGCAGCTCTGCCTCACTTAAATCCAATTCACTTGCAAGTCAAGACATTTCCCACCTGCTATCGTTGGTCCTCTTCCAGAACAAAGGATGAACAAGAGATGAGGAAGCTGGTGCCCAAGGAGGTGGAATGCCAAAGTGGTAGTAAATGGCAGAGCTGGGATTTCAGTCTAGGACCTGTATCTTCAAGATCACCGTGCGCATTCTGCATTCCCCTGACTCCAGGGCCATGTCTACTTGAAATATTGTGCAGTGATTTCCCACTAGCTAGGACTTTTGAGGCAAGTCTTCATCATGCCCCCAGGAAGCCCTCTCAGGAAATTCATCATCTTTCAAGATTGCATCGGTTTTGGTACTCCTACCCCACTAGTGTCCCAGTACCCTCAGTTTCCCTTGCCATGCTGATTAGAGGGCCTCAGGGTGAAACAAATAATGTATCATCCACAAACTTCCATTTAAAGAAAGCTCCCAGGGTCCAGCCATTTCTTCATTTTCCCACCAGCTGTGCTCCTTGGACTGGATTGCATCATGCCCTGGTGTCTAGATTCCGTACCTCTCACCTGCTCTTCAGCTGCCTTCTGTTGGCTGTTCTCTTCCATTAGATTGTAAGCCCCTTGAGGCTAAGGACTGTCTTTATTTTTCATATTTGTATCCCCAGTGCTTAGCACAGTGGCTAAGGAATAGTAGGTGCTGAATAAACATTTATTGACTGACTGACAATGACAGTCATAAGTAATAGGAGAGTTGGGAGATAGGGAAGATATGGGTTAGAATCTTGGACAGATTCATGGGGAAAGTATAAAATTTGAGCTGTGCTTTGAAGGATGTCTAGAATACGGGTAGGTGGAAGACAACAGAGAAAGTACCATTTGGTTTCCAGTTTTCTTAGTTGACAAAATATCAATTCTCATAAAACTCCAAATTTTAGAAGATCGAAGGCCAGTCTTCATTGGTTGAAGAAAGATTTCCCTTCTACCAGAAAAAAAATGGGGGAAGTAAATCTCTTAGAGAAATTACAGTGGGAAATGGATGCTTTTACTCAATAGAATATATATTGTTGTTATATAAGAAATAAATTAATTACAGAATTTTAATTTCTAGGTGAATTAATAGTCTGTCATAGACATAGCCATGTTTCAGATTACTTGTGTGTATGTGTGTGTGTGTGTGTGTGTGTGTGTGTGTGTGTGTGAGAGAGAGAGAGAGAGAGAGAGAGAGAGAGAGAGAGAGAGATTGTACTGACTATTTTTTTCCCTCCATTAAGATCTTCCTTCCCTGCTCAACCTAAAGGAGAAGACAAAGGCTAGTGTTGTTGTTGTTTTCCATGCTATCATTAGATTGACAAATACATTAAATACTCACAAATTGGATAATTATATGATTAACTATTTTTATTGGCCAGTACAATATGATTACTAAAAGATTCTAGTAGGGAAAAGAAGTTGATTCCCTTCCCTTTCACTGAATTTATTTCCTTCAAATTTGTGACAGTGGTAGAGGGCTGAACTCCAATGGTTTTTGGTTGGTTAATAATCTTTGTACTTACTGGCACAAAATGTTCTATTTGACTCCATAAAGCAGACACCGGCTCAGGTGGAATCTTCTTCATATTCCTTCCTACTCTTTCATTTATTTGTATTTCCTTTCTGTTTTTGTTTCTCCCCAGAGAATAACTAGATTGTAAAGTTACAGATGGATTTACCTTAGAATAATGGTTTCACATGCTGAAGTATGACTCCTGGGGTTTTAGCTGACCAAGCCATATCTGCCCTGGCTACCACATTTACTTCTTCCTAAGAAAAAGCTGTTTTGATCTCCCTCCATATGACCTGCAATATCTCTTGACCTTTCAAACCAGGTGGACAAAGCTCATTGCTGAAAGTGAGGATCTCTGGCATTGGTACCATTCAATGATAGCAAAGAGATTGAGAGGCAGTGGGAGGTCTCCTTTTGCCATTCTCAGCCAGTCCCCTAGAAGAAGCTCTGCTAAATGGGGTTCAAGATAGACCCATGAGAACATGGGAGGTAATGGTCAGGGTCAGGTGATCACAGGAAGGGGTTCTTCCTTCGTGAATTAACTCAGTGGACATCAGTCAGTAGAAAGGTGGGGTAGAAGTAAGCCCTATTTCATACAGGCTTAGCTAGTTTTTTTTTTCCTTTAGAATGACAAGCCTTATCAACTATGGCTTGAATGAATCATTAATTCGACTTCCTTGCCCCCTGAGCTGGAAAAAGCTCAGCTTATAGAGATCAGGTGCTTCCACAGATTTAGCAGAATTCTCATTGCCTGATTGCCTGGATTCCCTTCTGATGCAGCATAGCCTAATGCCATGGTGAATATGGAGCAGAGAGGGGGAGTATTACATCTGAATTCATATTGTTTTTAAGCTCATTCTCAATAAAGTTGCTTTTAATGCATTTTATGATCTGGGAGTGTAGAATTTCATTCCAATCCCAAAACTGAATCACTAAGCCAGCATGAGTTAAGTCTGGCTGAATAAAAGGTTTGGTTAGGAAGAGATAATGGAAATAAGTCAGATTTCAGCTTTTAAAAAGTCAGGGCCACTAGAATTTCTAAAGGTCTTGTAAACACACACATGTATAAATATATACACATATATTTACAAACATATGAAAACATACACACATATACATGTTATTGTTCAGTAGTTCTCCCATGTCCAATTCTTCATGGCCCTGTGGATCATAGCATACCAATACTCTCCATGGAATCTTCTTGGCAAAGATACTGGAGTGGTTTGCCATTTCCTTCTCCAGAGTATTAAGGCAAATAGAGGGTATGTGACTTGCCCAGGGTTACACATCTAGTAAGTGTCTGAAGTCAAATTTGAACTCAGGACTTCCTGAATTCAGGCCTCAGTGCTTTGTCCACTGAGGGATCTAGAGGATGTATATGTATAAATATGTATGTCTGCATCTATGTATCATGTATGCATACATGTACACAGTGTATGTGTATACAATAGAGATACACGTATGCAATACACATGTGTATGTATACATTATGTGTTATATAACTGTGTATATGCTTATGCATGCATATTATACATCTATAAGAATGTATATGTGTATGTGTGGACAGGCTAATTTTTTGTTTGTTTTATGTTTTACATCTCAGTACCTAGTACATGATCTTGGACATAGTGAGCATCTGTTAAGTGTTTATCAAATTGAACTGAATTGAATTACTATCAACCAATGAGCCTCTTTTTCCGCAATCATCCTGTTCTCTGTATTTGGCCACCATGCTTCAGCTCCCTTCTCTCTGTAGCCACTTTTTTCTGTTGGCAAGTTCCTCCCCTCTTCACCATTTTGAGGAGGTGCCTCCTAACCATGCTTCCCCCTCTATGCTCCTGACTATCTAGACTTTGCCCCCATGCCCCATGGGGGTGCCCTCCATGGTTTCGCAGCTTTTTTCTTGTAGTGTCTTCCCTCATTAGACTCTAAGCTCCCGGAGGGCAGGGCCTGTCTTTCTTTTGGCTTGTATTTGTACCTCCAGTGTCCAGTGCTTAGTCCAGGAAGTGACTCAGAGCATACACTTGATATGTACCTGTTGACTTGATTTGAATTGTTATAGCATGAGCTCGGCCAATTCTTAACAGATAAAAAAAATCAGAGTCCAAAACTAAAGAGCTGCATTCAAGAGTCTCTTTCTGTATTTTCTTTCTAAGGGATATTTTATCCTGTCACGTCATCTGATTAAGCTTCTGCAGGACAAAGGTTACATCAGATTAATTAGTTCCATAGAACACCTAGCGCAGAAGCATATGCCAAAGCCCAGTTTCTTCTATTTGATAATGATGGTGTTATCTGCTCCTTGAAGTGAGAAGAATATGGCAGAAAGACCCTGACTGCCTGTCCCTGCTCCTCCACCTGCCCCGTCCTGGAAGGCAGCATAGCAGCACCATGTTTCTCTTCTCTCAGGCTATATCATGTTGTTGATGGGTTTTTTAATTTTAGTTTTGACCAATGCATTCTGTAAAAGATATGAAAGTCAAGTTAAGGTGGCAGGCACTTATTAAGCACCTGCTGCCGCTGAGAGTTCTTTCCTCCCCAGATTTTTTTTTAATTTCTGAACCAGCAGCTTTCCTCTGCGTCTCATCATTTCAAATTCACAAAAGAAACTAGATCTGTACATCTTCTGTCCTCCAATGGTTCCGTACTGCTGCTCAGCAGGCTTTTTATTCCTTCCTTATTGATCCACTTCCCTATCAGATTTCCACATGGATTATCCCAGGTACTTTCATCTTTCGTCAAACCCCTAACCACATCCCAGACCCTTCAATCTTA